>NW_027195337.1:35000-60000 GCF_038502225.1 Cherax quadricarinatus | reverse complement strand
TCAACAGTGGTAGCATCAACAGTGGTAGCATCAACAGTGGCAGCATCAACAGTGGCAGCATCAACAGTGGCAGCATCAACAGTGGTAGCATCAACAGTGGTAGCATCAACAGTGAGCATCAACAGTGGTAGCATCAACAGTGGCAGCATCAACAGTGGTAGCAGCATCAACAGTGGTAGCATCAACAGTGGCAGCATCAACAGTGACAGCATCAACAGTAGCAGCATCAACAGTGGCAGCATCAACAGTGGCAGCATCAACAGTGCAGCATCAACAGTGGCAGCATCAACAGTGGTAGCATCAACAGTGGTAGCATCAACAGTGACAGCATCAACAGTGACAGCATCAACAGTGGTAGCATCAACAGTGGCAGCATCAACAGTGGTAGCATCAACAGTGGCAGCATCAACAATGACAGCATCAACAGTGGGCGTGAGCATCAACAGTAGCAGCATCAACAGTGGTAAATCAACAGTAGCAGCATCAACAGTGGTAGCAAACAGTCAGCATCAACAGTGGCAGCATCAACAGTGGTAGCATCAACAGGCTTGAGGACTTGTTGTCTGAGTCTAGGCCGCTGGGTGAGTGAGGCAGATGCAGGGGTGGGCATACTGAAGTGGTAGGCCTATATGAACTCAGCTGGCAAGCAGCATAGGCTGTCTGTGCAGACAGTACAGGCTGTCTACAGTGACAGCATCATCAGCGACAGCATCAACAGTGACAGCATTAACAGTGACAGCAACTACAGTGACAGCATCAACAGTGTCAACAGCAACAGTGACAGCATCAACCCTGACAGCATCAACAGTGACAGCAGCAACAGTGACAGCAGCAACAGTGACAGAATCACAACAGTGACAGCGGCAACAGTGACAAAATTAACAGCAGCAACGGTGATAGCAGCAACAGTGACAGCATCGACAGTGACATCAGCAACAGTAACAGCAGCAACGGTGACAGCAGCAACAGTGACAGCATCAACACCGACAGCAGCAACAGTGACAGCAGCAACAGTGACAGCAGCAACGGTGACAGCATCAACAGTGACAGCAGCAACAGTGACAGCAGCAACAGTGATAGCATCAACAGTGACAGCAGCAACAGTGAAAACAGTAACAGCAGCAACGGGGACAGCATCAATAGTGACAGCATCAACAGTGACAGCAACAACAGTGACAACAGCAACGGTTACAGCAGCAACAGTGACAGCAGCAACAGTGACAGCATCAACAGTGACAGCAGCAACAGTGACAGCATCAACAGTGACAGCATCAACAGTGACAGCATCAACAGTGGCAACAGTAACAGCAGCAACGGTGGCAGCATCAACAGTGACAGCATCAACAATGACAGCAGCAACAGTGACAGTAGCAACAGTGACAGCATCAACAGTGACAACATCAAGAGTGACAACAGCAACAGTAACAGCAGCAACGGTGACAGCATCAACAGTGACAGCATCAACAATGACTGCAGCAACAGTGACAGCAGCAGTGCATCACTGCAGGTTAGCGACTCCGTCATTTCCTGTTGAGATGTAGAGCGATCAGTTGTACTCACCTATTTGTGGTTGCAGGGGTCGAGTCACAGCTCCTGGCCCCGCCTCTTCACTGACTGCTACTGGGTCCTCCCTCTCCCTGCTCCATGAGCTTTATCATACCTCGTCTTAAAACTATGTATGGTTCCTGCCTCCACTACATCACTTGCCAGACTATTCCACTTCCTAACAACTCTGTGACTGAAGAAATACTTCCTAACATCCCTTTGACTCATCTGATTCTTTAATTTCCAATTGTGACCCCTTGTTTCTGTGTCCCATCTCTGGAACATCCTGTCTCTGCCCCCTTATCTATTCCACGCAGTATTTTATATGTCGTTATCATGTCTCCCCAGACCCTCCTGTCCTCCAGTGTCGTCAGGCCGATTTCCCTCAACCTTTCTTCGTAGGACATTCCCTTGAGCTCTGGAACTAACCTTGTTGCAAACCTTTGCACTTTCTGTAGTTTCTTAACGTGCTTGACCAGGTGTGGGTTCCAAACTGGTGTTGGTAAATGTGTGTGTGTGTGTGTGTGTATTCAGCTAATTCACCTAATTCTGGTTGCAGGGGTCGAGTCATAGCTCCTGGCCCCGCCTCTTCACTGGTCGCTGCGAGAGAGAACTGTGAAAGAGAAGAGGTTAAAGGGAGGGAAAGAGATAGATAGATAGATAGATAGAGAGAGAGAGAGAGAGAGAGAGAGAGAGAGAGAGAGAGAGAGAGAGAGAAGAGGTTAATTAACTTTCCCATATTTTTCCTCTTCCTTTCCTTCCCATAATTCACCCTCTTACACAATTCCCTTTCCATCCTGCCTTCCCTTAACCCCCCTTCCCTCTTGTTCCTTTCCCCTCTTCCTTCTTACCCCCTTCCTCTCTTCCCTCTTTTAGGAATCCTAACTTTATTTACAAGTTAAGAGCTGTTAATTACATCTTTTCATTTACAAGCCTTTCTGTTTATACGAGACATACAAGTAGGGAACAGGGTGATGTTGGAGCCATCTGTGGGCCAGCAATTTCATTTGATCAACTGAGTATTTCATTGATATGATTACGCTGTACGAACACGTTCCAAACTCGAGTCATCTTGGGAATAACTGATTTCAGACGTAGCGATGTTCTGGAGAAGGTTACAGGGTGGAGTTGCTGCTGCTGCTGCTGCTGCTGCTGCTGCTGCTGCTGCTGCTGCTGCTGGTGCAAGTACAGACTTGGGAGAAGCTGTAGCAGCAGCAGCAGGGCTTTCAGGAGCTCTGCTGATGCTGGGTACTCAGCCTCAGATGAAATCCTAGAGGGCTTTAAAGACAACACAAGTGCTGTGCTCCGTTCCGGCTGTCATTCTCCGCATTTGCTGAATCCGTCTGGCTAAACCTGGCTGAAGACTTCATACTGAAACCGCTGAAGTTGCTCTCTCATCTCCTACCCATCCTGTAGCTGATTTCAAATTGCTGTACGTGGAGTCTAACTGGAGGTCGCTTCGGGGGTCAACGCCCCTCCCCCGTGGCCAAGTCCTCGACCAGGCCTCCCGGTGGATCACAACCTCGTGCAGATTAGCTACGTTAAAAAAAGTAATATGCCTCTCGTACAAGAGTAACGGATCTAAATTTATAGATAAGACCAGGGGAGGCTGGCGGAGAACTATTGTCACATCTGTAGTCATGCTATCTGGTGCTGGCACTCACAGGATGAGCTGTCGTGCACAGTAAACTGGCACTCACAAGATAAGCTGTCGTGCACAGTAAACTGGCACCCACAGAATAAGCTGTCGTGCACAGTAAACTGGCACCCACAGGATAAGCTGTCGTGCACAGTAAACTGGCACTCACAAGATAAGCTGTCGTGCACAGTAAACTGGCACTCACAAGATAAGCTGTCGTGCACAGTAAACTGGCACTCACAGGATGAGCTGCCGTGCACAGTAAACCGGCACTCACAAGATAAGCTGTCGTGCACAGTAAACTGGCACTCACAAGATAAGCTGTCGTGCACAGTAAACTGGCACTCACAAGATAAGCTGTCGTGCACAGTAAACTGGCACTCACAAGATAAGCTGTCGTGCACAGTTAACCGGCACTCACAAGATAAGCTGTCGTGCACAGTAAACTGGCACTCACAGGATAAGCTGTCGTGCACAGTAAACTGGCACTCACAGGATAAGCTGTCGTGCACAGTAAACTGGCACTCACAAGATAAGCTGTCGTGCACAGTAAACTGGCACTCACAAGATAAGCTGTCGTGCACAGTAAACTGGCACTCACAAGATAAGCTGTCGTGCACAGTAAACTGGCACTCACAAGATAAGCTGTAGTGCACAGTAAACTGGCACTCACAAGATAAGCTGTCGTGCACAGTAAACCGGCACTCACAAGATAAGCTGTCGTGCACAGTAAACTGGCACTCACAAGATAAGCTGTCGTGCACAGTAAACTGGCACTCACAAGATAAGCTGTCGTGCACAGTAAACTGGCACTCACAAGATAAGCTGTCGTGCACAGTAAACTGGCACTCACAAGATAAGCTGTCGTGCACAGTAAACTGGCACTCACAAGATAAGCTGTCGTGCACAGTAAACTGGCACTCACAAGATAAGCTGTTGTGCACAGTAAACTGGCACTCACAAGATAAGCTGTCGTGCACAGTAAACTGGCACTCACAAGATAAGCTGTCGTGCACAGTAAACTGGCACTCACAGGATAAGCTGTCGTGCACAGTAAACTGGCACTCACAAGATAAGCTGTAGTGCACAGTAAACTGGCACTCACAAGATAAGCTGTCGTGCACAGTAAACTGGCACTCACAAGATAAGCTGTCGTGCACAGTAAACTGGCACTCACAGGATAAGCTGTCGTGCACAGTAAACTGGCACTCATAAGATAAGCTGTCGTGCACAGTAAACTGGCACTCACAAGATAAGCTGTCGTGCACAGTAAACTGGCACTCACAAGATAAGCTGTCGTGCACAGTGAACTGGCACTCACAAGATAAGCTGTCGTGCACAGTAAACTGGCACTCACAAGATAAGCTGTCGTGCACAGTAAACTGGCACTCACAAGATAAGCTGTCGTGCAAAGTAAACCGGCACTCACAAGATAAGCTGTCGTGCACAGTAAACGGGCACTCACAAGATAAGCTGTAGTGCACAGTAAACTGGCACTCACAAGATAAGCTGTCGTGCACAGTAAACTGGCACTCACAAGATAAGCTGTCGTGCAAAGTAAACCGGCACTCACAAGATAAGCTGTCGTGCACAGTAAACTGGCACTCACAAGATAAGCTGTAGTGCACAGTAAACTGGCACTCACAAGATAAGCTGTAGTGCACAGTAAACTGGCACTCACAAGATAAGCTGTCGTGCACAGTAAACTGGCACTCACAGGATAAGCTGTCGTGCACAGTATACTACCCACTTAAACACACAGTAGTCAAGTCAGAATAAGTCAGGCCGGTGATGGTATTGTTCAGATCACTTGTGTTCTCACGTCTTGAAGACTGTGGTGGTGACAGCAGCAGCCTTGAACATAAGAAAGGAGGAACACTGCAGCAGGCCTACTGACCCGCACTTGGCAGGTCCTCCTCAAACTCAAACCCACTAAAAATAAAATCCCTAAACCCATCACGAGCGTTACCCATGGAATAAGCTTCGACGACCCTCTCAGCTCGAGTGTTGGGTCCCACTCAAATGCAACCCCTCTCATTCACGTACTAATTTAAAATATACGATGTGTAGGTAAATTAGATAAACGCGTCTAAACTACTGGACCTACGTTAAACCTCCTGTACTCAGGAAAGGCCTTTGTATAAACAGTGATGTGTATTAGCTCTTTGTTGATAAATTAGACACATGTACAACATTTGGGTATCTTTAATGAGGAAACGTTTCGCCACACAGTGGCTTCATCAGTCCATAGAAAGTAGAATGGTGATCAACAGGAGGAGTTTGAGGTGATCAGTCCCTCAGCCTTGAGTCGATGTGAAAAGAATGATAGACTGTGTGGCGAAACACTGTGGCGAAACGTTTCCTCATTAAAAATACCCAAATGTTGCACATGTGTCTAATTTATCAACTTGTCGGTTCTCTGAACCATTCATCTACAGCACCTTTGTAAATAACCGAAATATACCTTAGTATACCTTCCCAATCCATTGCGTAAAAGAGAGAGAGTTGATTATACATGCAGGGATACACATGCAAGTTAGGTTGACATACTATCTCTCACTTACAGGGGTGAGAGATAATTATTATTATCGCTATTACTGGCAGGACATCTGTCGGTACAAGTCTAGGGAAGGACTTTAGCTGTGATGAATGGTTTGAAAAACCGACAAGTTGAAGATTGAGACACTTATGCAGCATATGGGAATCTTCATTCAGGAAACGTTTCGCCACACAGTGGCGATTGTTACAAAGAATTCTTGTTGCAAAGAATTCTTCAACACTTGTTCAACCTTTGGACGAAGACCTACTTCGACTAGTGGATGGTACCACTATGACCCCACCTCCTCCTGCTTCACCTCACCTCACTACAGTATATAAGCCACGTCTACGGCCCTATGCTGTACATTCTACAAGATTGATGGACTGAACACATCGACTCCAGGCTGAGGGACTGATTACCTCATACTCCTCCTCTCCTTACGCCTTCCTCTTTGTATTGGACTGATGAAGCCACTGTGTGGCGAAACGTTTCCTGAATAAAGATTCCCATATGCTGCATAAGTGTCTCAATCTTCAAGGACTTTAGCTATTCCGGAAGACTCGGAAATAAGATACCCAGACATAGCGTGCCAGAGAACCACAGGGGGAGATGATGGCTACAGGCCTTTCGTGTTGCAATCAGCACATCATCAGGAGCTTACAATGTTGCAGAAATATATATATATATATATATATATATATATATATATATATATATATATATATATATATATATATATATATATATGTGTGTGTGTGTGTGTGTGTGTGTGTGTGTGTGTGTGTGTGTGTGTGTGTGTGTGTGTGTGTGTGTGTATTATATATATAGCTCTGTGTTCAGGGCATTGTTTAAAAGTCATGCATCTCTCTGAGGAAGGGGAGAATAAAAAGAGTATATGGGGGAGGGGAAGAAGTACTCCCCCCCCCATCACTTGGGCGTAGGAAAGGGAGGCAGAGGGGAAAGAAGGGGAAGCCGAGTGTGAGTAAATGATGCTGGTTTGAAGTGAAGAGAGGAAGGGCGGTGGAGAGGGCATGCCTGGGTGAAGGGAGGGAGGGGTTGTCATGGCAACAGAGAGGCCTCATGCCGCTGAGGGAGATAATTACCCAATATCTCTCCTCGGTAGGGAGAGAGAGAGAGAGAGAGAGAGAGAGAGAGAGAGAGAGAGAGTGAGGCCCTGGCAGAGCTGAAGAAGGAGATATTCGCACAGGTATGTGTATCTGTGTATATACATAGATACGCACCTTTTTATACTCGTTACAGTTGCAGGGGTCGATACTGAGAGATATAAACATTTAAGCGTATATCTTTGCGTAGCTTCTCTCTCTGCAGTGCGTACTGCTAACATGCGTAGTCATGCGTACTGCTGACATGCGTAGTCATGCGTACTGCTGACATGCGTAGTCATGCGTACTGCTGACATGCGTAGTCATGCGTACTGCTGACATGCGTAGTCATGCGTACTGCTGACATGCGTAGTCATGCGTACTGCTGACATGCGTAGTCATGCGTACTGCTGACATGCGTAGTCATGCGTACTGCTGACATGCGTAGTCATGCGTACTGCTGACATGCGTAGTCATGCGTACTGCTGACATGCGTAGTCATGCTTACTGCTGACATGCGTAGTCATGCGTGCTGCTGACATGCGTAGTCATGCGTACTGCTGACATGCGTAGTCATGCGTACTGCTGACATGCGTAGTCATGCGTACTGCTGACATGCGTAGTCATGCGTACTGCTGACATGCGTAGTCATGCGTACTGCTGACATGCGTAGTCATGCGTACTGCTGACATGCGTAGTCATGCTTACTGCTGACATGCGTAGTCATGCGTGCTGCTGACATGCGTAGTCATGCGTACTGCTGACATGCGTAGTCATGCGTACTGCTGACATGCGTAGTCATGCGTACTGCTGACATGCGTAGTCATGCGTACTGCTGACATGCGTAGTCATGCGTACTGCTGACATGCGTAGTCATGCGTACTGCTGTCATGCGTAGTCATGCGTACTGCTGACATGCGTAGTCATGCGTACTGCTGACATGCGTAGTCATGCGTACTGCTGACATGCGTAGTCATGCGTACTGCTGACATGCGTAGTCATGCGTACTGCTGACATGCGTAGTCATGCGTACTGCTGACATGCGTAGTCATGCGTACTGCTGACATGCGTAGTCATGCGTACTGCTGTCAAGCAAAGACTCTTTGCTTCTTGCCTGTGTTCGTTTCGTCAGAGGTGAAAGCCTGGCTCAAGAGCTGTATGTTATCTGCAAGACAACCAGAAACAGATACAAAAGGAGAGTCAGTGTTTCGTGTTCCTGAGTCTTCAAAGATAAAGAGATTCAGGTAGACTCCAGGTAGGTAGGTCCCTCAGCCTGAGGTAATCAATCCCTCAGCCTAAGGTAATCAGTCCCTCAGCCTGAGGTAATCAGACTGAGGGACTGATTATCTCAAACTCCTCCTCTCCTTACAGAGATCCTTTACTGCACGTATAAGTTCTGTCAAGCACCTTAACTACTGGGAACGCTTGGAAGCACTTGACTTGTACTCGTTGGAACGCAGGAGAGAGATATATATCATAATCTACACTTGGAAAATCTTGGAAGGAATGGTCCCAAATCTGCACACAGAAATCACTCCCTACGAAAGTAAAAGACTGGGCAGGCGATGCAAAATGCCGCCAATAAAAAGTAGGGGCGCCACTGGTACACTAAGGAAAAACACCGTAAGTGTCCGGGGCCCAAGACTGTTCAACAGCCTCCCATCAAGCATTAGGGGAATTGCCAATAAACCCCTGGCTGCCTTCAAGAGAGAGCTGGACAGATACCTAAAGTCAGTGCCGGATCAGCCGGGCTGTGGCTCGTACGTCGGACTGCGTGCGGCCAGCAGTAACAGCCTAGTTGATCAGGCCCTGATCCATCGGGAGGCCTGGTCGTGGACCGGGCCGCGGGGGCGTTGATCCCCGGAATAACCTCCAGGTAACCTCCAGGTAACCCTTCTACTTTGTATGGGACTGATGAAGCCACTGTGTAGAGAAACGTTTCCTCAATAAACACTCCCATATGTTGCATAAGTGTCTCAACTTGTCGGCTTTCAGACCATTTATCACAGGTGCAACAGACGGCGCACCATGGATGACAGGTTGTCATCCTGGTGTGTTTACGGTGCACTGTGTAATCCACAGACAACATCCAGTTGCAAAAATCCTAGATGGTGGACTTCACACATCATTAAGGGGCACGTTAGTTTCCCTGTCTCCTAATAACACGTTCATCTTCCCCTTATAATCTACCTTGCCCATAAATACTGTTTAGTAAGGTGAAGTCTAGGATCTTCCTTTAATTCATGGTATAACTTAACAAATCCTTGAGGACAATTGTGTTGTGGAGGTCTGAGCTAAGCTCACACGACATCTGCAACACAATTGTCATCAAGGATTTGTTAAGTTATACCATAAATTGAAGAAGGATCCCAGACTTCACCTTACGGAAGCAAACAGAGTAAATGCGATAGTAATTATAAACAAGGTAGATTATAGGGGACAAATAAACATAATATTAGGAGACAGGGGAACTCAGGTGCCTCTTAAACAGTGCCATCTCAGTCGTAAATAAACATTAACGCTGATGTTCTCTAATTCCACACTGTTTCGACACCTCTGAGCTGAAGATTTTGAACGTTTGGTGTTACCTACCTGTAGTTAGATGATTGTCAAACGTAAACTTCCCGGAACGTTCCTGTTTAGTAAGTTTATTCGGGTATACAAAAATACATAGATTATCATACATAGCATATGTGGAGAGAACTTGGGATAACCCAACAGTCTCTGAACTGGAGAAGGAGAAGAGCATACCAGACGATGACATTCAGGTGTAATGTACACACCTGACACACCAGAAACACTTGAATGACCTGCATAGAGACACGTCAGTGGATGTTTTGCTTAAAATACCAGGGGCAGCAGTACCAGCAGTGAGGAGGCAGCAGTGATGATGGAGGCAGCAGTGATGGAGTCAGCAGTGATGGAGGCAGCAGTGATGGGAGGCAGCAGTGATGGAGGCAGCAGTGATGGAGGCAGCAGTGATGGAGGCAGCGGTGATTTCAGCGGTGATGGAGGCAGCAGTGATGGAGGCAGCAGTGATGGAGGCAGCAGTGATGGAGGCAGCAGTGATGGAGGCAGCAGTGATGGAGGCAGCAGTGATGGAGACAGCAGTGATGGAGGAAGCAGTGATGGAGGCAGCAGTGATGGAGGCAGCAGTGATGGAGGCAGCAGTGATGGAGGCAGCAGTGAGGAGGAAGCAGTGATGGAGGCAGCAGTGATGGAGGAAGCAGTGATGGAGGCAGCAGTGATGGAGGAAGCAGTGATGGAGGCAGCAGTGATGGAGGAAGCAGTGATGGAGGCAGCAGTGATGGAGGAAGCAGTGATGGAGGCAGCAGTGATGGAGGTAGCAGTGAGGAGGCAGCAGTGAGGAGGAAGCAGTGATGGAGGCAGCAGTGATGGAGGAAGCAGTGATGGAGGAAGCAGTGATGGAAGAGGCAGCGATGGAGGCAGCAGTGATGGAGGCAGCAGTGAGGATGCAGCAGTGAGGAGGAAGCAGTGATGAAGGCAGCAGTGATGGAGGAAGCAGTGATGGAGGCAGCAGTGATGGAGGCAGCAGTGATGGAGGCAGCAGTGATGGAGGGAGCAGTGAGGAGGCAGCAGTGATGGAGGAAGCAGTGATGGAGGCAGCAGTGATGGAGGCAGCAGTGATGGAGGCAGCAGTGATGGAGGAAGCAGTGATGGAGGCAGCAGTGATGGAGGCAGCAGTGATGGAGGCAGCAGTGATGGAGGCAGCAGTGATGGAGGCAGCAGTGATGGAGGTAGCAGTGATGGAAGCAGCAGTGAGGAGGCAGCAGTGATGGAGGCAGCAGTGATGGAAGCAGCAGTGATGGAGGCAGCAGTGATGGAGGCAGCAGTGATGGAGGCAGCAGTGATGGAGGCAGCAGTGATGGAGGCAGCAGTGATGGAGGCAGCAGTGATGGAGGCAGCAGTGATGGAGACAGCAGTGATGGAGGCAGCAGTGATGGAGGCAGCAGTGATGGAGGCAGCAGTGATGGAGGCAGCAGTGATGGAGGCAGCAGTGATGGAGGAAGCAGTGATGGAGGCAGCAGTGATGGAGGCAGCAGTGATGGAGGCAGCAGTGATGGAGGCAGCAGTGATGGAGGCAGCAGTGATGGAGGCAGCAGTGATGGAGGCAGCAGTGATGGAGGCAGCAGTGATGGAGGAAGCAGTGATGGAGGCAGCAGTGATGGAGGCAGCAGTGATGGAGGCAGCAGTGATGGAGGCAGCAGTGATGGAGGCAGCAGTGATGGAGGCAGCAGTGATGGAGGAAGCAGTTATGGAGGCAGCAGTGATGGAGGCAGCAGTGATGGAGGCAGCAGTGATGGAGGCAGCAGTGATGGAGGAAGCAGTGATGGAGGCAGCAGTGATGGAGGCAGCAGTGATGGAGGCAGCAGTGATGGAGGCAGCAGTGATGGAGGAAGCAGTGATGGAGGAAGCAGTGATGGAGGCAGCAGTGATGGAGGCAGCAGTGATGGAGGCAGCAGTGATGGAGGAAGCAGTGATAGAGGCAGCAGTGATGGAGGCAGCAGTGATGGAGGCAGCAGTGATGGAGGCAGCAGTGATGGAGGCAGCAGTGATGGAGGCAGCAGTGATGGAGGCAGCAGTGATGGAGGCAGCAGTGATGGAGGCAGCAGTGATGGAGGCAGCAGTGATGGAGGCAGCAGTGATGGAGGCAGCAGTGATGAAGGCAGCAGTGATGGAGGCAGCAGTGATGGAGGAAGCAGTGATGGAGGCAGCAGTGATGGAGGAAGCAGTGATGGAGGCAGCTGTGATGGAGGAAGCAGTGATGGACGCAGCAGTGATGGAGGCAGCGGTGATGGAGGCAGCAGTGATGGAGGCAGCAGTGATGGAGTAAGCAGTGATGGAGTCAGCAGTGATGGAGGCAGCAGTGATGGAGGCAGCAGTGATGGAGGCAGCAGTGATGGAGGCAGCAGTGATGGAGGCAGCAGTGATGGAGGCAGCAGTGATGGAGTCAGCAGTGCTGGAGGCAGCAGTGCTGGAGGCAGCAGTGATGGAGGCAGCAGTGATGGAGGCAGCAGTGATGGAGGCAGCAGTGATGGAGGCAGCAGTGATGGAGGCAGCAGTGATGGAGGCAGCAGTGATGGAGTCAGCAGTGATGGAGGCAGCAGTGATGGAGGCAGCAGTGATGGAGGCAGCAGTGATGGAGGCAGCAGTGATGGAGGCAGCAGTGATGGAGGAAGCAGTGATGGAGGCAGCAGTGATGGAGGCAGCGGTGATGGAGGCAGCAGTGATGGAGGCAGCAGTGATGGAGGCAGCAGTGATGGAGTCAGCAGTGATGGAGTCAGCAGTGATGGAGTCAGCAGTGATGGAGGCAGCAGTGATGGAGGCAGCAGTGATGGAGGCAGCAGTGATGGAGGCAGCAGTGATGGAGGCAGCAGTGATGGAGGCAGCAGTGATGGAGGCAGCAGTGATGGAGGCAGCAGTGATGGAGGTAGCAGTGATGGAGGCAGCAGTGATGGAGGCAGCAGTGATGGAGGCAGCAGTGATGAAGGCAGCAGTGATGGAGGCAGCAGTGATGGAGGCAGCAGTGATGGAGGCAGCAGTGATGGAGGCAGCAGTGATGGAGGCAGCAGTGATGGAGGCAGCAGTGATGGAGGCAGCAGTGATGGAGGCAGCAGTGATGGAGGAAGCAGTGATGGAGGAGGAGCAGCAGGCACTACCCTGCACTGTGACCCCTGCACTGTGACCACTACCCTGCACTGTGACTACTACCCTGCACTGTGACCACTACCCTGCACTGTGACCACTACCCTGCACTGTGACCACTACCCTGCACTGTGACCACTACCCTGCACTGTGACCACTACCCTGCACTGTGACCACTACCCTGCACTGTGACCACTACCCTGCACTGTGACCACTACCCTGCACTGTGACCACTACCCTGCACTGTGACCACTACCCTGCACTGTGACCACTACCCTGCACTGTGACCACTACCCTGCACTGTGACCACTACCCTGCACTGTGACCACTACCCTGCACTGTGACCACTACCCTGCACTGTGACCACTACCCTGCACTGTGACCACTACCCTGCACTGTGACCACTACCCTGCACTGTGACCACTACCCTGCACTGTGACCACTACCCTGCACTGTGACCACTACCCTGCACTGTGACCACTACCCTGCACTGTGACCACTACCCTGCACTGTGACCACTACCCTGCACTGTGACCACTACCCTGCACTGTGACCACTACCCTGCACTGTGACCACTACCCTGCACTGTGACCACTACCCTGCACTGTGACCACTACCCTGCACTGTGACCACTACCCTGCACTGTGACCACTACCCTGCACTGTGACCACTACCCTGCACTGTGACCACTACCCTGCACTGTGACCACTACCCTGCACTGTGACCACTACCCTGCACTGTGACCACTACCCTGCACTGTGACCACTACCCTGCACTGTGACCACTACCCTGCACTGTGACCACTACCCTGCACTGTGACCACTACCCTGCACTGTGACCACTACCCTGCACTGTGACCACTACCCTGCACTGTGACCACTACCCTGCACTACCCTGACTGTCAGCACTACCCTGCACTGTCACCACTACCCTGCACTGTGACCACTACCCTGCACTGTCACCACTACCCTGCACTGTCACCACTACCCTGCACTGTCACCACTACCCTGCACTGTCACCACTACCCTGCACTGCGTCCACTACCCTGCACTGTGACCACTACCCTGCACTGTGTCCACTACCCTGCACTGTCACCACTACCCTGCACTGTGTCCACTACCCTGCACTGTGACCACTACCCTGCACTGTGACCACTACCCTGCACTGTGACCACTACCCTGCACTGTGACCACTACCCTGCACTGTGACCACTACCCTGCACTGTGACCACTACCCTGCACTGTGACCACTACCCTACACTGTGACCACTACCCTGCACTGTGACCACTACCCTGCACTGTGACCACTACCCTGCACTGTGACCACTACCCTGCACTGTGACCACTACCCTGCACTGTGACCACTACCCTGCACTGTGACCACTACCGTGCACTGTGACCACTACCGTGCACTGTGACCACTACCCTGCACTGTGACCACTACCCTGCACTGTGACCACTACCCTGCACTGTGACCACTACCCTGCACTGTGACCACTACCCTGCACTGTGACCACTACCCAGCACTGTGACCACTACCCTGCACTGTGACCACTACCCTGCACTGTGACCACTACCCTGCCACTACCCTGCACTGTGACCACTACCCTGCACTGTGACCACTACCCTGCACTGTGACCACTACCCTGCACTGTGACCACTACCCTGCACTGTGACCACACTACCCCGCACTGTGACCACTACCCTGCACTGTGACCACTACCCTGCACTGTGACCACTACCCTGCACTGTGACCACTACCCTGCACTGTGACCACTACCCTGCACTGTGACCACTACCCTGCACTGTGACCACTACCATTCACTGTGACCACCACCCTGCACTCTGACCACTACCCTGCACTGTGACCACTACCCTGCACTGTGACCACTACCCTGCACTGTGACCACTACCCTGCACTGTGACCACTACACTGCACAGTGAGCACTACCCTGCACTGTGACCACTACCCTGCACTGTGACCACTACCCTGACACTGTGATCACTACCCTGCACTCTGACCACTACCCTGCACTGTGACTACTACCCTGCACTGTGACCACTACCCTGCACTGTGACCACTACCCTGCACTGTGACCACTACCCTGCACCGTGACCACTACCCTGCACTGTGACCACTACCCTGCACTGTGACCACTACCCTGCACCGTGACCACTACCCTGCACTGTGACCACTACCCTGCACTGTGACCACTACCCTGCACCACTGCACTGTGACCACTACCCTGCACTGTGACCACTACCCTGCACTGTGACCACTACCCTGCACTGTGACCACTACCCTGCACTGTGACCACTACCCTGCACTGTGACCACTACCCTGCACTGTGACCACTACCCTGCACTGTGACCACTACCCTGCACTGTGACCACTACCCTGCACTGTGACCACTACCCTGCACCGTGACCACTACCCTGCACTGTGACCACTACCCTGCACTGTGACCACTACCCTGCACTGTGACCACTACCCTGCACTGTGACCACTACCCTGCACTGTGACCACTACCCACTACACTGTGACCACTACCCTGCACTGTGACCACTACCCTGCACTGTGACCACTACCCTGCACTGTGACCACTACCCTGCACTGTGACCACTACCCTGCACTGTGACCACTACCCTGCACTGTGACCACTACCCTGCACTGTGACCACTACCCTGCACTGTGACCACTACCCTGCACTGTGACCACTACCCTGCACTGTGACCACTACCCTGCACTGTGACCACTACTACTGTGACCACTACCCTGCACTGTGACCACTACCCTGCACTGTGACCACTACCCTGCACTGTGACCACTACCCTGCACTGTGACCACTACCCTGCACTGTGACCACTACCCTGCACTGTGACCACTACCCTGCACTGTGACCACTACCCTGCACTGTGACCACTACCCTGCACTGTGACCACTACCCTGCACTGTGACCACTACCCTGCACTGTGACCACTACCCTGCACTGTGACCACTACCCTGCACTGTGACCACTACCCTGCACTGTGATCACTACCCTGCACTGTGACCACTACCCTGCACTGTGACCACTACCCTGCACTGTGACCACTACCCTGCACTGTGACCACTACCCTGCACTGTGACCACTACCCTGCACTGTGACCACTACCCTGCACTGTGACCACTACCCTGCACTGTGACCACTACCCTGCACTGTGACCACTACCCTGCACTGTGACCACTACCCTGCACTGTGACCACTACCCTGCACTGTGACCACTACCCTGCACTGTGACCACTACCCTGCACTGTGACCACTACCCTGCACTGTGACCACTACCCTGCACCGTGACCACTACCCTGCACTGTGACCACTACCCTGCACTGTGACCACTACCCTGCACTGTGACCACTACCCTGCACTGTGACCACTACCCTGCACTGTGACCACTACCCTGCACTGTGACCACTACCCTGCACTGTGACCACTACCCTGCACTGTGACCACTACCCTGCACTGTGACCACTACCCTGCACTGTGACCACTACCCTGCACTGTGACCACTACCCTGCACTGTGACCACTACCCTGCACTGTGACCACTACCCTGCACTGTGACCACTACCCTGCACTGTGACCACTACCCTGCACTGTGACCACTACCCTGCACTGTGACCACTACCCTGCACTGTGACCACTACCCTGCACTGTGACCACTACCCTGCACTGTGACCACTACCCTGCACTGTGACCACTACCCTGCACTGTGACCACTACCCTGCCCTGTGACCACTACCCTGCACTGTGACCACTACCCTGCACTGTGACCACTACCCTGCACTGTGACCACTACCCTGCACTGTGACCACTACCCTGCACTGTGACCACTACCCTGCACTGTGACCACTACCCTGCACTGTGACCACTACCCTGCACTGTGACCACTACCCTGCACTGTGACCACTACCCTGCACTGTGACCACTACCCTGCACTGTGACCACTACCCTGCACTGTGACCACTACCCTGCACTGTGTCCACTACCCTGCACTGTGACCACTACCCTGCACTGTGGCCACTACCCTGCACTGTGTCCACTACCCTGCACTGTGACCACTACCCTGCACTGTGTCCACTACCCTGCACTGTGACCACTACCGTGCACTGTGTCCACTACCCTGCACTGTGTCCACTACCGTGCACTGTGACCACTACCCTGCACTGTGGCCACTACCCTGCACTGTGTCCACTACCCTGCACTGTGACCACTACCCTGCACTGTGACCACTACCCTGTGACCACTACCCTGCACTGGGTCCACTACCCTGCACTGTGACCACTACCCTGCACTGTGACCACTACCCTGCACTGTGACCACTACCCTGCACTGTGACCACTACCCTGCACTGTGACCACTACCCTGCACTGTGACCACTACCCTGCACTGTGACCACTACCCTGCACTGTGACCACTACCCTGCACTGTGACCACTACCCTGCACTGTGACCACTACCCTGCACTGTGACCACTACCCTGCACTGTGACCACTACCCTGCACCTGCACTGTGACCACTACCCTGCACTGTGACCACTACCCTGCACTGTGACCACTACCCTGCACTGTGACCACTACCCTGCACTGTGACCACTACCCTGCACTGTGACCACTACCCTGCACTGTGACCACTACCCTGCACTGTGACCACTACCCTGCACTGTGACCACTACCCTGCACTGTGACCACTACCCTGCACTGTGACCACTACCCTGCACTGTGACCACTACCCTGCACTGTGACCACTACCCTGCACTGTGGCCACTACCCTGCACTGTGACCACTACCCTGCACTGTGACCACTACCCTGCACTGTGACCACTACCCTGCACTGTGACCACTACCCTGCACTGTGACCACTACCCTGCACTGTGACCACTACCCTGCACTGTGACCACTACCCTGCACTGTGACCACTACCCTGCACTGTGACCACTACCCTGCACTGTGACCACTACCCTGCACTGTGACCACTACCCTGCACTGTGACCACTACCCTGCACTGTGACCACTACCCTGCACTGTGACCACTACCCTGCACTGTGACCACTACCCTGCACTGTGACCACTACCCTGCACTGTGACCACTACCCTGCACTGTGACCACTACCCTGCACTGTGACCACTACCCTGCACTGTGACCACTACCCTGCACTGTGACCACTACCCTGCACTGTGACCACTACCCTGCACTGTGACCACTACCCTGCACTGTGACCACTACCCTGCACTGTGACCACTACCCTGCACTGTGACCACTACCCTGCACTGTGACCACTACCCTGCACTGTGACCACTACCCTGCACTGTGACCACTACCCTGCACTGTGACCACTACCCTGCACTGTGACCACTACCCTGCACTGTGACCACTACCCTGCACTGTGACCACTACCCTGCACTGTGACCACTACCCTGCACTGTGACCACTACCCTGCACTGTGACCACTACCCTGCACTGTGACCACTACCCTGCACTGTGACCACTACCCTGCACTGTGACCACTACCCTGCACTGTGACCACTACCCTGCACTGTGACCACTACCCTGCACTGTGACCACTACCCGGCACTGTGACCACTACCCTGCACTGTGACCACTACCCTGCACTGTGACCACTACCCTGCACTGTGACCACTACCCTGCACTGTGACCACTACCCTGCACTGTGACCACTACCCTGCACTGTGACCACTACCCTGCACTGTGACCACTACCCTGCACTGTGACCACTACCCTGCACTGTGACCACTACCCTGCACTGTGACCACTACCCTGCACTGTGACCACTACCCTGCACTGTGACCACTACCCTGCACTGTGACCACTACCCTGCACTGTGACCACTACCCTGCACTGTGACCACTACCCTGCACTGTGACCACTACCCTGCACTGTGACCACTACCCTGCACTGTGACCACTACCCTAGCAATTTCCCCTAGTGGGAGGTATGTGAACTTTGTCTCTCTCTATCTCTCTCCCTCTCTCTCACCTCTCCCACTACATCTATCTTTCACACCTCTCCCCCACTCCATCTGTATCAACCCTCCCAGAAAATATCTTCCCTCATATTTCTCCTTCTTTATGGTAGTTCAGTGACAGTTGTCAGGAGGGAGGAGCAGGTCGCTGCTTCTCTTGATATCAGTAACACAAATTAAATAATCACCTGGCTGACACACTCTCACTATCTCACTCATTCTCTCGCACTCTCATACACTCACACACACACACACACACACACACACACACACACACACACACACACACACACACACACAAGACTAGTCCCAGAGCTAAGAGGTATGTCCTACGAGGAGAGGTTAAGGGAAATCAACCTGACGACACTGGAGGACAGGAGAGATAGGGGGGACATGATAACGACATACAAAATACTGAGAGGAATTGACAAGGTGGACAAAGACAGGATGTTCCAGAGATTGGACACAGTAACAAGGGGACACAGTTGGAAGCTGAAGACACAGATGAATCACAGGGATGTTAGGAAGTATTTCTTCAGCCACAGAGTAGTCAGTAAGTGGAATAGTTTGGGAAGCGATGTAGTGGAGGCAGGATCCATACATAGCTTTAAGCAGAGGTATGATAAAGCTCACGGCTCAGGGAGAGTGACCTAGTAGCGATCAGTGAAGAGGCGGGGCCAGGAGCTCGGACTCGACCCCCGCAACCTCAACTAGGTGAGTACAACTAGGTGAGTACACACACACACACACACACACTCAGATGAGTCACAGGGATGTTAGGAAGTATTTCTTCAGTCACAGAGTCGTCAGGAAGTGGAATAGCCTAGCAAGTGACGTAGTGGAGGCAGGAACCATACATAGCTTTAAGACGAGGTATGACAAAGCTCAGAAAGCAGAGAGAGAAAGGACCTAGTAACGATCAGTGAAGAGGCGGGGCCAGGAGCTGAGTCTCGACCCCTGCAACCACAATTAGGTGACAATTAGGTGAGTACACACACACAGACGAGTGAAGGGTACGCCTCTACGTAACTCGTGTGTACTCCAGCAAGTACTCCACTACTCCACCGCGTCAGTAACTTAGGGTGGGTTGACAGTGAGGTGCTCCGCGATGTTTCGCCCAGAGAAGAATTTATTTATTATGTAGAGGAGGAGCGGGGGGGAGTCTGCAGACTTCAGAAAGGCGACAAACATTGGAGGTTCCAGTAATGTTTCCTGAACAGCCACTTAACGTGTCGTAAACATGTTTTAGCGTTGTATCCCTCCCCCCTGCAAGAGGGGGTGCTGGGGAGGAAGGGGGTTAGGGGCGGTCTGCATCTGTGTTGGGGGAAGGGGGATACCTGCTTCATCACGGTTCCACACGGTTCTTCACAGGTTTTCACAGTTCCTCACAGTTCCTCCCAGTTCCCCACAGTTCCCCACAGTTCCCCACAGTTCCCACAGTTCTTCACAGTTCCCCTGTGGTTTGTATGTACCTGGGGAACTCAATAAATCCCTGGTTTCCCTCAACACCACTGACTGCCTTCAACACTCCTGGCTGCCTTCAACACCTTTGGCTGCCTTCAACACCTCTGGCTGCCTTCAACACCTTTGGCTGCCTTCAACACCTCTGGCTTCCTTCACCACCCATGGCTGCCTTTATCACCCTGGCTGCCTTCAGCACCTCTAACTACCTTCAACACCACTGGCTGCCTTCAAAACTCTTGCTGCCTTCAACACCTTTGGCTCCCTTCAACACCCCTAGCTGCCTTCAACACTCCTGGCTGCCTTCAACACCCCGACTGACTTTAACACCCCTGGCTGCCTTCAACACCCCTAGCTGCCTTCAACACTCCTGGCTGCCTTCAACACCCCTGGCTGCCTTCAACACCCCTAGCTGCCTTCAACACTCCTGGCTGCCTTCAACACCCCTAGCTGCCTTCAACACTCCTGGCTGCCTTCAACACCCCGACTGACTTTAACACCCCAGGCTGCCTTCAACACCTCTGGCTGCTTCAACACCCCTGCCCCTGGCTGCAACACCCCTGGCTGCCTTCAACACCCCTGGTTGCCTTCAACATTCCTGTCTGGCTTCAACACCCCTGGCTGCCTTCAATACCCCTGGCTGCCTTCAACACCTCTGGCTGCCTTCAACACCCCTGGCTGCCTTCAACACCTCTGGTTGCCTTCAACATTTCTGGCTGCCTTCAACACCTCTGGCTGCCTTCAACACCTCTGGCTGCCTTCAACACCTCTGGCTGCCTTCATCACCCCTGGCTGCCTTCAAACATCCCTGACTGCCTTCAACACCCCTGACTGCCTTCAACAACCCTGGCTGCCTTTAACGTCCCTGGCTGCCTTCAACACCCCTGACTGCCTTCAACGCCCCTGGCTGCCTTCAACAACCCTGGCTGCCTTTAACGTCCCTGGCTGCCTTCAACACCCCTGGCTGCCTTCAACACCCCTGGCTGCCTTCAACACCCCTGGCTGCCTTCAACACCCCTGGCTGCCTTCAACACCCCTGGCTGCCTTCAACACCCCTGGCTGCCTTCAACACCCCTGGCTGCCTTCTACACACCTGGCTGCCTTCAACACCCCTGGCTGCCTTCAACACCCCTGGCTGCCTTCAACACCCCTGGCTGCCTTCAACACCCCTGGCTGCCTTCAACACCCCTGGCTGCCTTCAACACCCCTGGCTGCCTTCAACACCCGTGGCTGCCAACACCCCTTGCAACACCCCTGGCTGCCTTCAACACCCCTGGCTGCCTTCAACACCCCTGGCTGCCTTGCAACACCCCTGGCTGCCTTCAACACCCCTGGCTGCCAACACCCCTGGCAACAACCCCTGGCTGCCTTCAACACCCCTGGCTGCCTTCAACACCCCTGGCTGCCTTCAACACCCCTGGCTGCCTTCAACACCCCTGGCTGCCTTCAACACCCCTGGCTGCCAACACCCCTCTGCCTTCAACACCCCTGGCTGCCTTCAACACCCCTGGCTGCCTTCAACACCCCTGCCTACAACACCCCTGGCTGCCTTCAACACCCCTGGCTGCCTTCAACACCTCTCGCTGCCTTCTACACCCCTGGCTGCCTTCAACACCCCTGGCTGCCTTCAATAGCCCTGGCTGCCTTCAACACCCCTGGCTGCCTTCAACACCCCTGGCTGCCTTCAACAACACCCCTGGCTGCCTTCAACACCCCTGGCTGCCTTCAACACCCCTGGCTGCCTTCAACACCCCTGTCTGCCTTCAACACCCCTGGCTGCCTTCAACACCCCTGGCTGCCTTCAACACCCCTGGCTGCCTTCAACAACCCTGGCTGCCTTCATCACCCCTGGCTGCCTTCAACGCCCCTGGCTGCCTTCAACACCCCTGGCTGCCTTCAACACCCCTGGCTGCCTTCAACACCCCTGGCTGCCTTCAACACCCCTGGCTGCCTTCAACACCCCTGGCTGCCTTCAACACCCCTGGCTGGCTGGCTGCTTCAACACCCCTGGCTGGCTGCCTTCAACACCCCTGGCTGCCTTCAACACCCCTGGCTGCCTTCAACACCCCTGGCTGCCTTCAACACCCCTGGCTGCCTTCAACACCCCTGGCTGCCTTCAACACCCCTGGCTGCCTTCAACACCCCTGGCTGCCTTCAACACCCCTGGCTGCCTTCAACACCCCTGGCTGCCTTCAACACCCCTGGCTGCCTTCAACACCCCTGGCTGCCTTCAACACCCCTGGCTGCCTTCAACACCCCTGGCTGCCTTCAACACCCCTGGCTGCCTTCAACACCCCTGGCTGGCTGCCTTCAACACCCCTTCAACACCCCTGGCTGCCTTCAACACCCCTGGCTGCCTTCAACACCCCTGGCTGCCTTCAACACCCCTGGCTGCCTTCAACACCCCTGGCTGCCTTCAACACCCCTGGCTGCCTTCAACACCCCTGGCTGCCTTCAACACCCCTGGCTGCCTTCAACACCCCTGGCTGCCTTCAACACCCCTGGCTGCCTTCAACACCCCTGGCTGCCTTCAACACCCCTGGCTGCCTTCAACACCCCTGGCTGCCTTCAACACCCCTGGCTGCCTTCAACACCCCTGGCTGCCTTCAACACCCCTGGCTGCCTTCAACACCCCTGGCTGCCTTCAACACCCCTGGCTGCCTTCAACACCCCTGGCTGCCTTCAACACCCCTGGCTGCCTTCAACACCCCTGGCTGCCTTCAACACCCCTGTCTGCCTTCAACACCCCTGGCTGCCTTCAACACCCCTGGCTGCCTTCAACACCCCTGGCTGCCTTCAACACCCCTGGCTGCCTTCAACACCCCTGACTGCCTTCAACACCCCTGGCTGCCTTCAACACCCCTGGCTGCCTTCAACACCCCTGGCTGCCTTTAACGTCCCTGGTTGCCTTCAACACCTCTGGCTGCTTTCAACACCCCTGGCTGCCTTCAACACCTCTGGCTGCCTTCATCACCCCTGGCTGCCTTCAACGCCCCTGGCTGCCTTCAACGACCCTGGCTTCCTTCAACACCTCTGGCTGCCTTCAGCGCCCCTGGCTGCTTTCAACACTCTTGGCTGCCTTCAACACCCCTGGCTGCCTTCAACACCCCTGGCTGCCTTCAACACCTCTGACTGCCTTCAACGCCCCTGGCTGCCTTCAACAACCCTGGCTGCCTTCAACACCCCTGGCTGCCTTCAACACCCCCTGGCTGCCTTCAACACCCCTGGCTGCCTTCAACACCCCTGACTGCCTTCAACACCCCTGGCTGCCTTCAACACCCCTGGCTGCCTTCAACACCCCTGGCTGCCTTCAACACCCCTGGCTGCCTTCAACACCCCTGGCTGCCTTCAACACCCCTGGCTGCCTTCAACACCCCTGGCTGCCTTCAACACCCCTGGCTGCCTTCAACACCCCTGGCTGCCTTCAACACCCCTGGCTGCCTTCAACACCCCTGGCTGCCTTCAACACCCCTGTCTGCCTTCAACACCCCTGGCTGCCTTCAACACCCCTGGCTGCCTTCAACCCCTGGCTGCCTTCAACTGGCTGCCTTCAACAACCCTGGCTGCCTTCAACACCCCTGGCTGCCTTCAACAACCCTGGCTGCCTTCAACACCCCTGGCTGCCTTCAACACCCCTGGCTGCCTTCAACAACACCCCTGGCTGTCTTCAACACCCCTGGCTGTCCCTGGCTACCTTCAACACCTCTGGCTACCTTCAACACCCCTGGTTACCTTCAACACCCCTGGCTACTTTCAACACCCCTAGCTGCCTTGAACACCCCTGGCTGCCTTGAACACCCCTGGCTGCCTTGAACACCCCTGGCTGCCTTCAACACCCCTAGCTGCCTTGAACACCCCTAGCTGCCTTGAACACCCCTGGCTGCCTTGAACACCCCTGGCTGCCTTCAACACCCCTGGCTGCCTTCAACACCCCTGGCTTCAACACCCCTGGCCTTCAACACCCCTGGCTGCCTTCAACACCCCTAGCTGCCTTGAACACCCCTAGCTGCCTTGAACACCCCTGGCTGCCTTGAACACCCCTGGCTGCCTTCAACACCCCTGGCTGCCTTCAACACCCCTGTCTGCCTTCAACACCCAAGGCTGGCTGCCTTCAACACCCCTGGCTACCTTCAACACCCCTGGCTTCCTTCAACACCCCTGGCTGCCTTCAACACCCCTGGCTGCCTTCAACAACCCTGGCTGCCTTCAACAACCCTGGCTGCCTTCAACGCCCCTGGCTGCCTTCAACACCCCTGGGTGCCTTCAACACCCATGGCTGCCTTCAACACCCCTGTCTGCCTTCAACACCCCTGGCTGCCAACACCCCTTGCAACACCCCTGGCTGCCTTCAACACCCCTGACTGCCTTCAACGCCCCTGGCTGCCTTCAACAACCCTGGCTGCCTTTAACGTCCCTGGCTGCCTTCAACGCCCATGGGTGCCTTCAACACCCCTGGCTGCCTTCAACACCCCTGGCTGCCTTGAACACCCCTGGCTGCCTTCAACACCTCTGGTTGCCTTCAACATTTCTGGCTGCCTTCAACACCTCTGGCTGCTTTCAACACCCCTGGCTGCCTTCAACACCTCTGGCTGCCTTCATCACCCCTGGCTGCCTTCAACGCCCCTGGCTGCCTTCAACGACCCTGGCTTCCTTCAACACCTCTGGCTGCCTTCAACACCCCTGGCTGCCTTCAACACCCCTGGCTGCCTTCAACACCCCTGGCTGCCTTCAACAACCCTGGCTGCCTTCAACACCCCTGGCTGCCTTCAACACCCCTGGCTGCCTTCAACACCCCTGGCTGCCTTCAACACCCCTGGCTGCCTTCAACACCCCTGGCTGCCTTCAACACCCCTGGCTGCCTTCAACAGCCCTGGCTGGCGGCCTTCAACACCCCTGGCTGCCTTCAACACCCCTGGCTGCCTTCAACACCCCTGGCTGCCTTCAACACCCCTGGCTGCCTTCAACACCCCTGGCTGCCTTCAACACCCCTGGCTGCCTTCAACACCCCTGGCTGCCTTCAACACC
>NW_027195337.1:25000-27500 GCF_038502225.1 Cherax quadricarinatus | reverse complement strand
AAACTATATTGTGTCTGCGGTCTTCTTTGCCCTTCCCCAATCTTCATGACTTTGCATTTGGCAGGGTTAAACTCAAGGAGCCAGTTGCTGGACCAGGCTTGTAGCCTGTCCAGGTCTCTTTGTAGTCCTGCCTGATCCTCATCCGATTTGATTCTTCTCATTAACTTCACATCGTCCGCAAACAAGGACACTTCTGAGTCTATCCCTTCCGTTATGTCATTCACATATACCAAGAACAGCACAGGTCCTAGGACTGACCCCTGTGGAACCCCGCTTGTCACAGGCGCCCACTCTGACACCTCGTCACGTACCATGACTCGTTGTTGCCTCCCTGTCAGGTATTCTCTGATCCATTGCAGTGCCTTTCCTGTTATGTGTGCCTGATCCTCTAGCTTTTGCAGTAACCTCTTGTGAGGAACTGTGTCGAAGGCCTTCTTGCAGTCCAAAAAAATGCAGTCGATCCACCCCTCTCTCTCTTGTCTTACTTCTGTCACCTTGTCATAAAACTCTAGTAGGTTTGTGACACAGGATTTTCCCTCCCTGAAACCATGCTGGTTGTCAATTATACACTTGTTTCTTTCCAGGTGCTCCACCACTCTCCTCCTGATGATCTTCTCCATGACCTTGCATACTATACACGTTAGTGATACAGGTCTGTAGTTTAGTGCCTCATGTCTGTCTCCCTTTTTAAAAATTGGGACTACATTTGCCATCTTCCATACCTCGGGGAGTTGCCCAGTTTCAAATGATGTGTTGAAGATCTTTGTTAATGGTACACACAATATCTCTGCTCCCTCTTTAAGGACCCACGGAGAGATGTTGTCTGGTCCCACCGCCTTTGAGGTGTCAAGTTCGCATAGCAGCTTCTTCACCTCCTCCTTGGTTATATGTACCTCATCCAGCACTTGCTGGTGCACCCCCCTGCTCTGATTTCCTGGAGTCCTACTGGTTTCCACTGTAAATACTTCTTTAAATCTTGTGTTGAGCTCCTGACATACCTCCCGGTCGTTTCTTGTGAATTCCCCATCACCCTTCCTCAGTCTGATTACCTGGTCCTTGACTGTTGTTTTCCTCCTGATGTGGCTGTACAACAGCTTCGGGTCAGTCTTGACTTTCGATGCTATGTCATTTTCGTATTGCCGCTGAGCCTCCCTTCTTATCTGTGCATATTCGTTTCTGGCTCTTCGGCTAATCTCTTTATTTTCCTGAGTTCTCTGTCTTCTGTACCTTTTCCATTCTCTAGTACACCTAGTTTTTGCCTCCCTACACCTTTGGGTGAACCAAGGACTCGTTCTGTTCTTCCCATTATTTCTGTTTCCCTTGGGAACAAACCTCTCCTCTGCCTCCTTGCATTTTGTTGCCACATAGTCCATCATTTCTTGTACTGGTTTTCCTGTCAGTTCCCTCTCCCACTGAATGTCTTGAAAGAAGTTCCTCAAGCCTGAGTAGTTCCCCCTTTTGTAGTTTGGTTTTTCCCACCCTATTCCTGCTGCTCTCTCCACTTGGAGCTCAACTATGTAGTCGAAGCACAGAACCACATGATCACTAGCTCCCAGGGGCCTTTCATACATGATATCCTCGATGTCAGAACTACTCAAGGTGAATACAAGGTCCAGTCTTGCTGGTTCATCCTCTCCTCTCTCTCTGGTAGTGTCTCTAACATGTTGATGCATGAGGTTTTCCAGTACCACATCCATCATCTTGGCTCTCCATGTTTCGGGACCCCCATGGGGCTCCAGGTTTTCCCAGTCAATCTCCTTGTGATTGAAATCACCCATAACTAGTAACTTTGCTCCCCCCATGTGTGCTCTCCTGGCCACCTCGGCTAGTGTGTCGACCATTGCTCTGTTGCTCTCATCGTATTCTTCTCTTGGCCTCCTGCAGTTCTGTGGTGGGTTGTACATTACTGCAATTATCACCTTATGTCCCTCAGACTGGATTGTTCCTACTAAGTAGTCCCTTTCGCCCGTGCCATCCATTCCTTCCATTTTCTCAAACCCCCACTGGTTTTTAATGAGCAGTGCAACTCCTCCTCCCCCTCTCCTCCCTCTGTCTTTCCTGAGGATTTGATATCCGGATGGAAAGATTGAATCTGTTATTATTCTGGTGAGTTTTGTTTCTGTGAGTGCTATTATGTCTGGGGATGTCTCCTTGATTCTTTCGTGCCACTCCTCATACTTATTTGTTATTCCATCTGCATTTGTATACCACACCTTCAACTTCTTTTCTAAGATTGTGGTCTGGGAGGTGTATTGGGGTTGGGGAAGTGGGAGACCTGATAAGGAACTATGGGTGGTTGCTGTGGGGGTGGAGTTTGTAATGCAGTGGGTGGGGGCATTGGATGTGGCATGGGTGTTTTGGTTTAGAGTGTTTGGTTGCACTGGGGTTGACCTGGTTGGGAGGCTTCTATAGGAAGTTGTGAGGGAGGCTGTATTTGATCTTCCTGTGTCTGGGATCTCCTGTCTGTCTTCTCCATCCCCTCTCTTTCCTCCTTTCGCCT
>NW_027195337.1:0-20000 GCF_038502225.1 Cherax quadricarinatus | reverse complement strand
ATTATTGCTGGTGTGTCTGTTGTTACTGGTACTGTCTGTTATTATTGCTGGTGTGTCTGTTGTTACTGGTACTGTCTGTTATTATTGCTGGTGTGTCTGTTGTTACTGGTACTGTCTGTTATTATTGCTGGTGTGTCTGTTGTTACTGGTACTGTCTGTTATTATTGCTGGTGTGTCTGTTGTTACTGGTACTGTCTGTTATTATTGCTGGTGTATCTGTTGTTACTGGTACTGTCTGTTATTATTGCTGGTGTGTCTGTTGTTACTGGTACTGTCTGTTATTATTGCTGGTGTGTCTGTTGTTACTGGTACTGTCTGTTATTATTGCTGGTGTGTCTGTTGTTACTGGTACTGTCTGTTATTATTGCTGGTGTGTCTGTTGTTACTGGTACTGTCTGTTATTATTGCTGGTGTGTCTGTTGTTACTGGTACTGTCTGTTATTATTGCTGGTGTGTCTGTTGTTACTGGTACTGTCTGTTATTATTGCTGGTGTGTCTGTTGTTACTGGTACTGTCTGTTATTATTGCTGGTGTGTCTGTTGTTACTGGTACTGTCTGTTATTATTGCTGGTGTGTCTGTTGTTTACCTGGAGGTTACCTGGAGGTTATTCCGGGGATCAACGCCCCCGCGGCCCGGTCCATGACCAGGCCTCCCGATGGATCAGGGCCTGATCAACTAGGCTGTTACTGCTGGCCGCACGCAGTCCGACGTACGAGCCACAGCCCGGCTGATCCGGCACTGACTTTAGGTATCTGTCCAGCTCTCTCTTGAAGGCAGCCAGGGGTTTATTGGCAATTCCCCTAATGCTTGATGGGAGGCTGTTGAACAGTTTTGGGCCCCGGACACTTATGGTGTTTTCTCTTAGTGTACCAATGGCGCCCCTACTTTTTATTGGCGGCATTTTGCATCGCCTGCCCAGTCTTTTACTTTCGTAGGGAGTGATTTCTGTGTGCAGATTTGGGACCATTCTACTGCTGTAAAGTGAATCATAGACTTTTTTTCACCTTCAAGTGCATATAAAGGCCTAATAACATTCTTACACCATCATATATTAAGTGAGCAACACAGCTAGGCCTAAAAATATCATATACATTACACACATATTCCTTACCTTAGGTTATAGTGAGTGGTAAATGTATTTACTGTAGGAAGTCTGAATAAATGGAGAATGGGCTTAACTGAAAATCGCTGCATTAGCAAAGCGCTGTAAAGCGAAGCCCTGTAAAGTGAAGCCCTGTAAAGTGAAGCCCTGTAAAGTGAAGCCCTGTAAAGTGAAGCTCTGTAAAGCAAAGCCCTGTAAAGTGGAGTGCTGTAAAGTGAAGCTCTGTAAAGTGAAGCCCTGTAAAGTGAAGCCCTGTAAAGCAAAGCCCTGTAAAGTGAAGCCCTGTAAAGTGAAGCCCTGTAAAGTGAAGCCCTGTAAAGCAAAGCCCTGTAAAGTGAAGCCCTGTAAAATGAAGCCCTGTAAAGTGAAGCCCTGTAAAGTGAAGCCCTGTAAAGCAAAGCCCTGTAAAGTGAAGCCCTGTAAAGCAAAGCCCTGTAAAGTGAAGCCCTGTAAAGCAAAGCCCTGTAAAGTGAAGCCCTGTAAAATGAAGCCCTGTAAAGTGAAGCCCTGTAAAGTGAAGCTCTGTAAAGCAAAGCCCTGTAAAGTGAAGCCCTGTAAAGTGAAGCTCTGTAAAGCAAAGCCCTGTAAAGTGAAGCCCTGTAAAGTGAAGCTCTGTAAAGCAAAGCCCTGTAAAGTGAAGCCCTGTAAAGTGAAGCTCTGTAAAGCGGGGGGGGGGGATGCCGCCTGTATGTGGAAAGCAAATAAAGGAAATCACAAGTTTTCTAACAGATCTGTAGACGAACAGAAAAAAAATATCACGTAACATCAAAAATGGCTACTAAAGTCATTAAGAATTATTTTATGTCCAGCTGTTAATGAACGAGAGTCTTGAATGGTTCACAATACCGACAAGTTGATAGGTAAGGGTACCTGGAGGTTACCTGGAGGTTATTCCGGGGATCAACGCCCCCGCGGCCCGGTCCATGACCAGGCCTCCCGATGGATCAGGGCCTGATCAACTAGGCTGTTACTGCTGGCCGCACGCAGTCCAACGTACGAGCCACAGCCCGGCTGATCCGGCACTGACTTTAGGTATCTGTCCAGCTCTCTCTTGAAGGCAGCCAGGGGTTTATTGGCAATTCCCCTAATGCTTGATGGGAGGCTGTTGAACAGTTTTGGGCCCCGGACACTTATGGTGTTTTCTCTTAGTGTACCAATGGCGCCCCTACTTTTTATTGGGGGCATTTTGCATCGCCTGCCCAGTCTTTTACTTTCGTAGGGAGTGATTTCTGTGTGCAGATTTGGGACCATTCCTTCCAAGATTTTCCAAGTGTAGATTATGATATATCTCTCCCTCCTGCGTTCCAACGAGTACAAGTCAAGTGCTTCCAAGCGTTCCCAGTAGTTAAGGTGCTTGACAGAACTTATACGTGCAGTAAAGGATCTCTGTACACTCTCTAGATCTGCGATTTCACCTGCTTTGAATGGAGATGTTAATGTACAGCAGTATTCCAGCCTAGAGAGAACAAGTGATTTGAAAAGGATCATCATGGCATTGAACATCATCTATCAGGTCTAATGTAGTGTTTCTCAAGTTCACACTCTTGCATCTAAGACGCTTTATTTCACTCCTTGACACACTACAGCACAATATACATAAATATCCCGCACATAGGAGAGAGGAGTTTACGACGACGTTTCGGTCCGACTTGGACCATTTACAAAGTCAGACTAATACAAAAGAGTGAGGGAGCCAGTATATATGTGGTATACAGAGGAGCTCGCACCCATAAAGGGGTGAATCGCAGCTCAATTGTAGCGCCGTAACCTCACAATCGAAGGATTCGCGTTCGATCCTGGGGCGAGTGGAGACGTGGTCTATTTACCTGCCTACCTGGAGGGTATTCCGGGAATTAACGTCCCAGCACCCCGGTCCATGACCAGGCCTCCGGGTGGATAAGGGCCTGATCAACTAGGCTATTTTGCCAAGAAGTAAATGGGCATTCCGACTTTAGCCGACTGTTGTGGGTAGCAGACTGGGAGGACTGATAATACACTGTAGGTACAGTTAACCTCTGAATTTCAATGTTTTTTTTTTTTTAAGAAAAAGGCAGTGGGGGTTACCGTGAGGAAAACCCTTATGGGAGGACAGACGAGTAACGGTCGAGACAGTAGCCTAGGAGGTGGTAGTGGTCGTGTCGTAGCCTGTTCCAGCAGGTCCCAGCCCTCCCTCATGCTATGGTCTAAGGTTCTCTCGCTGCTGTGTTGTGAAGCTGTGTCTGCTGTGACAGGAACTGAACAGCTTCGACAGTAGACTTGAGAATCTTTTCAAATCAAATCAAATCAAGTTTATTTTCTTTAAAGATTACAATGCGGGGTTTACATATTATAGGATATTGTGTGGCTTACATATATAAAACTAATTACAGAGAGGGCCACTATCACACCTAGCATGACTAGGCATTTCGAGCAGACTAAGATTAATTCAAAACTCTATATTGGTACAGATTATGGAGCATATTGCTTCCAGCCTCGTCTTGTGGCATTCGGAGCCTAGCTTCCTCGGCTATTTGTTAGTGTGCGCGGATAATTAGGCCTAGTAGCTGTTGGAAAGTGAGCAGTCAGTGGCGGCCGTGGTCGCTGGAGGCGTGGCTTCATCTCCATAGATCTGCCACACTACCATCCCCACACAACTTTCTCTCTCTCTCGCTCTCTCTCTCTCTCTCTCTCTCTCTCTCTCTCTCTCTCTCTCTCTCTCTCTCTCTCTCTCTCTCTCTCTCTCTCTCTCTCTCTCTCTCTCTCTCTCTCTCTCTCTCTCTTACTGAAACGTTACTTGCTTCGTGTCATCGCCACTCCAACTTTGCAGCTAAGGCTACACAGTTGCTGTCTTGATGCTGCTCTTAGCAGCATCCCGGAGAGATGTTCAAGGATGCCGTGGAGGAGGACAGGTGGCTAGGTTGGCAACCCTATGGTTGTCCTCTGTTTCCTGCCCACCACCAGTCCACGGACTCTCCCATCACTCAACCTTTTTATAAGTTTACAATTCTCCCTATGGAACTATTTTGCTATATATACATATATATCTTTCCCTCCCTCTGTTTACACACCATTTACAGGTAAACTATGTCTCTCACACTGACGGTATATTTACAAATATCACGAAACATTGAGAATTCAGTGAATCAAAACAATCGCTCGTCCGGAGGCTTGAAGGTCAGGACGTCTGGGCTGCGAGGGACCCGGCCAGTAAAGGGAGCGCTTAGGCGGTCATTAAGGTCAAGTCGCGAAGGTTTCGGACAAGGCGAGGAACGTCCGTCCGCCTCCCTGCACGTTGTGTGGGTGAGCCACGGAGGGACCAGCAGCTGGACCCTCACGGTCTGACACGGGAAGAGAAGACCCACCCGGACCACTCCTCACCCAACACCTCACTCCACCTACTTACTCCATGTAAAACCCATTACTATTAAAAATCAATAGTATACCACTGTGATAGTTATATTAAAGCCATTATTAATACGTATCTCCAGTGTTTAATTTCACTTATCATATTATCGTTATTATTCTTTACTATTCTGAAGAGGATTCCGGAACAGACTCGAAATATTCAGAATAATTAATCTTCTGAGTTTCTGTTGCCATGTGGGTTATTACTGAGCACATGTGCGTACTCACCTAGTTGTGATTGCGGGAGTCGATTCTCAGCTCCTGGCCCCGCCTCTTCAACTAGCCGCTACTCAGTCACTCTTCTCGCTCCATGAGCTTTATCATACCTCGTCTTAAAGCTATGTATGGATCCTGCCTCCACTATATCGCTTCCCAAATTATTCCACTTCCTGACTACTCCGTGACTGAAAAAATACTTCCTAACATCCCTGTGATTCATTAGAGTCTTCAACTTACAACTGTGTCCCCTTGTTGCTGTGTTCCATCTCTGGAACATTCTGCCTTTGTCCACCTTGTCAATTCCTCTCGGTATTTTATATGTTGTTATCATGTCCCATCTATCTCTCCTGTCCTCAAGTGTCGTCAGGTCGATTACCCTTAACCTCTCCCCTTTGCGGATGATACTAGGATCTGCATGAGGCTGTCATCTGCTGAGGACGCGGTTAACCTCCAAGAAGATATAAACAAAGTTTTCCAGTGGGCAACGGTAAACAATATGATGTTCAATGAGGACAAATTCCAACTACTCCGTTATGGAAAACTGGAGGAGATAATAACTAGAACAGAGTATACTACTGACTCCGGCCATACAATAGAGCGGAAAAATAATGTAAGGGACCTGGGAGTAGTAATGTCTGAGGATCTCACTTTCAAGGATCACAACAGTGCCACGATCGCACGTGCAAAGAAAATGATAGGATGGATAATGAGAACTTTCAAAACGAGAGATGCCAAGCCCATGATGATCCTTTTCAAATCACTTGTTCTCTCTAGGCTGGAATACTGCTGTACATTAACATCTCCATTCAAAGCAGGTGAAATCGCAGATCTAGAGAGTGTACAGAGATCCTTTACTGCACGTATAAGTTCTGTCAAGCACCTTAACTACTGGGAACGCTTGGAAGCACTTGACTTGTACTCGTTGGAACGCAGGAGGGAGAGATATATCATAATCTACACTTGGAAAATCTTGGAAGGAATGGTCCCAAATCTGCACACAGAAATCACTCCCTACGAAAGTAAAAGACTGGGCAGGCGATGCAAAATGCCCCCAATAAAAAGTAGGGGCGCCATTGGTACACTAAGGGAAAACACCATAAGTGTCCGGGGCCCAAAACTGTTCAACAGCCTCCCATCAAGCATTAGGGGAATTGCCAATAAACCCCTGGCTGCCTTCAAGAGAGAGCTGGACAGATACCTAAAGTCAGTGCCGGATCAGCCGGGCTGTGGCTCGTACGTTGGACTGCGTGCGGCCAGCAGTAACAGCCTAGTTGATCAGGCCCTGATCCATCGGGAGGCCTGGTCATGGACCGGGCCGCGGGGGCGTTGATCCCCGGAATAACCTCCAGGTAACCTCCAGGTAGAAGGGGAGAATTTTTTGGATGTACGTAGCAAGAGTAAGGGGAAGGGGTGAGGGGATAACTGTGAGGGGTCAGGGGGAGGTGGATGAATGTGAGGGGTCAGGGTGAGGGGGATGAATATTAGGTGTCAGGGTGAGGGGGGATGAATATGAGGGGTCAGGGTGAGGGGGATGAATATATGGGGTCAGGGTGAGGGGGGTAAATGTAAAGGGTCAGTGGGGAGGTGGATGTATGTGTGGGGTCAGGGGGAGGTGGATAAATGTGAGGGGTCAGGGTGAGGGGGATGAATGTGAAGGGTCAGGGTGATGGGGATGAATATGAGGTGTCAGGGGGAGGGGAATGAATGTGAGGGGTCAGGGTGAGGGGGCGAATGTGAGGGGTCAGGGTGAGGAGGATGAATATGAGGTGTTAGGGTGAGGGAGATGAATATGACGGGTCAGGGTGAGGGGGATGAATATGAGGGGTCAGGGTGAGGGGGATGAATATAAGGGGTCAGGGTGAGGGGGGTAAATGTGAAGGGTCAGGGTGAAGGGGATGAATGTGAAGGGTCAGGGTGAGGGGGATGAATGTGAGGGGTCAGGGTGAGGGGGATGAATGTGAGGGGTCAGGGTAAGGGGGATGAATATAAGGGGTCAGGGTGAGGGGGATGAATACGAGGGGTCAGGGTGAGGGGAATGAATGTGAGGGGTCAGGGGGAGGGGGATGAATGTGAGGGATCAAGGGGAGGGGGATGAATGTGAGGGGTCAGGGTCAGGGGGATGAATATGAGGTGTCAGGGTGAGGGGGATGAATATGAGGGATCAGGGTGAGGGGGATGAATATAAGGGGTCAGGGTGAGGGGCATTAATGTGAGGGGTCAAGGTCAGGGGGATGAATATGAGGTGTTAGGGTGAGGGAGATGAATATGAAGGGTCAGGGTGAGGGGGATGAATATAAGGGGTCAGGGTGAGGAGGATAAATGTGAAGGGTCAGGGTGAGGGGGATGACTGTGAGGGGTCAGGGTGAGGGGGATGAATGTGAGGGGTCAGGGTGAGGGGGACGAATGTGAGGGGTCAGGGTGAGGGGCATGAATATGAGGGGTCAGTGTGAGGGGGATGAATATAAGGGGTCAGGGTGAGGGGGATGAATATGAGGGGTCAGGGTGAGGGGAATGATTGTGAGGGGTCAGGGTGAGGGGAATGAATATAAGGGGTCATGGTGAGGGGGATGAATGTGAGGGGTCAGGGTGAGGGGCATGAATGTGAGGGGTCAGGGTGAGGGGGATGAATATAAGGGGTCAAGGTGAGGGGGGTGAATATGAGGGGTCAGGGTGAGGGGAATGATTGTGAGGGATCAGGGTTAGGGGAATGAATATAAGGGGTCATGGTGAGGGGGATGAATATAAGGGGTTATGGTGAGGGGGATGAATGTGAGGGGTCAGGGTGAGGGGCATGACTATGAGGGGTCAGGGTGAGGGGGATGAATATAAGGGGTCATGGTGAGGGGGATGAATGTGAGGGGTCAGGGTGAGGGGAATGAATGTGAGGGGTCAGGGTGAGGGGAATGAATGTGAGGGGTCAGGGTGATGGGAATGAATGTGAGGGGTCAATGTGAGGGGAATGAATGTGAGGGGTCAGGGTGAGGGGAATGAATGTGAGGGGTCAGGGTGAGGGGAATGAATGTGAGGGGTCAGGGTGAGGGGAATTAATGTGAGGGGTCAGGGTGAGGGGAATGAATGTGAGGGGTCAGGGTGAGGGGAATGAATGTGAGGGGTCAGGGTGAGGGGGATGAATGTGAGGGGTCAGGGTGAGGGGAATGAATGTGAGGGGTCAGGGTGAGGGGGATGAATGTGAGGGGTCAGGGTGAGGGGAATGAATGTGAGGGGTCAGGGTGAGGGGAATGATCAGTGTACAGGAAGTGTACCACCAACAACTGCTGTGTTGAAACAAGCTGAACATCAGACACATGTGCAACATCTGTGCATCTTCACTCGTAGACGTTTCGCCCACCAGTGGCTTTATCAATAACAATACATGAACATAATTCGAAAACTGTAGAAATGTACGCAGCAGACAGTGGAAAATAAGGTAATCAGTCCCTCAGCCTAGGAGCAAGGTGATTAGCAGTCTGCTGCTCATCACCTGCCTTTTCCCTACACAGCAGGCGTCTTCAGTCCGATACAGAAGCATCTGGCGTAGTAGTGAAGATGTAATCAGTCCACTAACCTAGGAGAAATAATTTTTTTGGGGGGGTCAGTCCCTCAGCCTGGAGAAGAGTTGAGTTCCATAACCTGGAACAATGACATTGTTGCAAAGGGAGTGTATGTGGAAGTATACTGGAGTTGTGGGTAATGTAAGGGATGGGGAGGGCATTTGAAGGTGGTGACGGAAGCTTGTAAAAGAATGGACAGAGATAAATACAGAACAATGTGCATGATGGGGTACAAGTACTTCCTGCCGTTAGTAAGGCTGAAAAAGTACTTCCTGAAGTGCCACCACCAGTGCCACAGTATTGGTTCAAGGTGCCACTACCAGTGCCACAGCAATGGTTCAAGGTACCACCACCAGTGCCACAGTATTGGTTCAAGGTGCCACTACCAGTGCCACAGTAATGGTTCAAGGTACCACCACCAGTGCCACTACCGGTGCCACAGTAATGGTTCAAGGTGCCACTACCAGTGCCACAGTAATGGTTCAAGGTGCCACTACCAGTGTCACAGTAATGGTTCAAGGTGCCACCACCAGTGCCACAGTAATAATTCAAGGTACCACCACCAGTGCCATAGTATTGGTTCAAGGTGCCACTACCAGTGCCACAGTAATGGTTCAAGGTACTACCACCAGTGCCACAGTAATGGTTTAAAGTTCCACCACCAGTGCCACAGTAATAGTTCAAGTACCACCACCAGTGCCACAGTAATGGTTCAAGGTACCACCACCAGTGCCACAGTAATGGTTCACGGTGTCACCTCCAGTGCCACAACAATTGTTCAAGGCGCCACAGTAATGATTCAAGGTACCACCATCAGTGCCACAGTAATGGTTCAAGGCACCACCACCAGTGCCACAGTAATGATTCAAGGCAACACCACCAGTGCCACAGTAATGGTTCAAGGTGTCAGAACCAGTGCTACAGTAATGGTTCAAGATACCACCACCAGTGCCACAGTAATAGTTCGAGGTGCCATCACTAGTGCCATAGTAGTGATTCAAGGTGCCACAACGGGCAGCATCCAGCCATTAAAAGCAGTGACAGCTGTGAACCCCGGCTTCCGCCCATTGTGGCTCACCACCCCATTCACCCATCACTGTCACCCACTTGTGAATCTACCTCTCTCTCTCTCTCTCTCTCTCTCTCTCTCTCTGTCTCTCTCTCTGTCTCTCTCTCTCTCTCACTCATTACTCATTCATCAGCTCTTCCTCTCCTATTCAGTACTCATCGTGCCGCGATCATTCACTTCGCCCATCGTTCTCTACTCTTGCTAGAGAACTCTTGCAAGTGGAGAAAAGTGGAAAGGAATTAAGAAAGAACACTTTTGAAGTGTACAGATGGAAGACAGGATGTAAATAACGTTTTGAAAAATATCTAACCAAAACAGTAATGATTTCAAATTTTGGAAAAAATTTTGATTTAGAAAAGTACACAGGAAAGCACAAGTTTGGCAATAGAGTTGTGGATGAGTGGAACAAACTCCCGAGTACCGTCCTTGAAGACACAGCTCGAGGGACTTTTAAAACATAGGTTGGATAAGTATGTGCTCACCTGTGTGCGGTTGCAAGGGGGGGGGGTCGAGTCACAGCTTCTGTGAGTGGGTGTGAATCGGTCCTGCCTACCATGGGCAAGTAGGCCTGTTGTAGTGCTCCTTCTGTATGTTCGAGGGATTTTCAAATGGAGATTTAGACTGTTAAGAACAGTGTGAGGATGAGTGTTTGTGAGGATGAGTGCTTGCGAGGATGAGTGCTTGTGAGGATGAGTGCTTGTGAGAATGAGTGCTTGTGAGAATGAGTGCTTGTGAGAATGAGTGCTTAAGAGAATGAGTAGTTGTGAGGATGAGTGCATGTGAGGATAAGTGCTTGTGAGGGTGAGTGCTTGTGAGGATGAGTGCTTGTGAGGATGAGTGCTTGTGAGGATGAGTGCTTGTGAGGATGAGTGCTTGTGAGGATGAGTGCTTGTGAGGATGAGTGCTTGTGAGGATGAGTGCTTGTGAGAATGAGTGCTTGTGAGAATGAGTGCTTGTGAGGATGAGTGCTTGTGAGAATGAGTGCTTAAGAGAATGAGTGCTTGTGAGGATGAATGCTTGTGAGGATGAGTGCTTGTGAGGATGAGTGCTTGTGAGGATGAGTGCTTGTGAGGATGAGTGCTTGTGAGGATGAGTGCTTGTGAGGATGAGTGTTTGTGAGGATGAGTGCTTGTGAGGATGAGTGCTTGTGAGGATGAGTGCTTGTGAGGATGAGTGCTTGTGAGGATGAGTGCTTGTGAGAATGAGTGCTTGTGAGAATGAGTGCTTTTGAGAATGAGTGCTTGTGAGAATGAGTGCTTGAGAGAATGAGTGCTTGTGAGGATGAATGCTTGTGAGGATGAGTGCTTGTGAGGATGAGTGCTTGTGAGGATGAGTGCTTGTAAGGATGAGTGCTTGTGAGAATGAGTGCTTGTGAGAATGAGTGCTTGTGAGAATGAGTGCTTGTGAGAATGAGTGCTTGTGAGAATGAGTGCTTGTGAGAATGAGTGCTTGTGAGAATGAGTGCTTGTGAGAATGAGTGCTTGTGAGAATGAGTGCTTGTGAGAATGAGTGCTTGTGAGAATGAGTGCTTGTGAGAATGAGTGTTTGTGAAAATGAGTGCTTGTGAGAATGAGTGCTTGTGAGAATGAGTGCTTGTGAGAATGAGTGCTTGTGAGAATGAGTGTTTGTGAAAATGAGTGCTTTTGAGAATGAGTGCTTGTGAGGATGAGCGCTTGTGAAAATGAGTGCTTTTGAGAATGAGTGCTTATGAGGATGAGTGCTTGTGAGGATGAGTGCTTGTGAGAATGAGTGCTTGTGAGAATGAGTGCTTGTGAGAATGAGTGTTGTAAGAATGAGGGAGTGTTTGGGTGGGTGTCAAGGGCCAACACTAGTGGCTTGACATGGTTCCTAACACGTAGCAGTAGATAGGTGATGGACTGCTCCTGCAGCACCTGCCTGACGTAGCAGCACCTGAGTGACGTAGCTACATCTGCCTGTCGTAGCAACACCTGCTGTAACAACACCTGCCGTAGCAACACCTGCCGTAGCAACACCTGCCGTAGCAACACCTGCCGTAGCAACACCTGCCGTAGCAACACCTGCCGTAGCAACACCTGCCATAGCAACACCTGCCGTAGCAACACCTGCCGTAGCAACACCTGCCGTAGCAACACCTGCCCTAGCAACACCTGCCGTAGCAACACCTGCCGTAGCAACACCTGCCGTAGCAACACCTGCCGTAGCAACACCTGCCGTAGCAACACCTGCTTGGCGAAGCAGTTCTTGCCTACAAACACAGACTCGTTACTGTGTTTTTATGTGTTGGTCGTGAGGGGCAGGGAAGAGTGTGTGTGGTGGCACTGTGTGTGTGGTGGCACTGTGTGGGTAGTGGCACTGTGTGGGTAGTGGCACTGTATATGTGTGTGCTCGGTAGCACTACACTCCCTGTGGGATGAGGGCCGCTGGGGGGGACGTTCAGGGTGGGATGCTGGTGGTAGGAAGGGTGAGGGAGAGGTGACCAAGGGTGACCTGCTGGCTGTCATGTATCCCTTGAACAGTGTGTGTGTGTACTCACCTAATTGTGATTGCAGGGTCGATTCACAGCTCCTGGCCCCTGGTGTTATACCCGTGTTCTAACCTAATTGTAGTTACAGGAGTCGAGTCTCCTGGCTCCGCCTCTTTGCCCATCATAGTGGGCACAAGTCGTACCGAGTCCTTAAACTGCGTATGGACTCAGTTTTCACCACATCCTTCTCTACAATTCTTCCTAAGCACAGCAAGAAAAAAATAATTCCTAACATCTATGTGACTCATTTGTGAGTTTAACTTGTCCCCGTCCTAGCTAACAGTCTGTTATTCTCCTATCGAGGCTTTCGAGTATCTCCCACGTCGTGATCCTGTCTCCCCTGCTTCTCTTTCCTGTTGAGTACAGGATTTGTCTCGGTAATTCTCTGGCTTAGTCTGATGAGTATGTCTTAATGAATACAACTGGGTGAGTGCTCACTTGAGTGAGTACATCTGGGTGAGCACACCCAGGCGAGTACACGCGGGTGAGTACACCCAGGTGAGTACGTCCAGGTGAGTACAAGTGAGTACATCCAGGTGAGTACAGGTGAGTACACCCAGGTAAGGACAGATGAGTACACCCAGGTAAGTTCATCCAGGTGGGTACACCCAAGGTGGGTACATCCAGGTTGGTACACCCAGGTGAGTACATCCAGGTGAGTACACCCAGGTGAGTACACCCAGGTGAGTACATCCAGGTGGGTACACCCCAGGTGAGTACATTCAGGTGAATGCACCCAAGTGAGTATATGTGAGTACACCCAGGTGAGTACACCCCAGGTGAGTACACCCAGGTGAGTACATCCAGGTGAGTATAGGTGAATGCACCCAGGTGAGTACATGCACTAGATTGGTATATAACCTGCAGACATATAACAAATGTCTTGACTTACTCTTAGGCAACGGGCTAAAAATACCGCTTGCCCTGGGCACTCTCCCGAGCCTCGTCACTCTCCAGGACGTGGAGAGAGCCACAGAAAGTGCCACAACTGCCAAAGATTGCCAACAGTGCCCCAGAGAGTGCCATTATTGTCAAAGACTGCAATTAGTGTTTCAGGGAGTGCCACAGAGAGTGTCAGTGTGCCGGACTGGTCTACTTAGGGGTGGCAGAGAGTGCCCCTCATGTCAGAAACTTCATAAATACGAGTCTCATTTACGAAAAGTATTGTAGCTGCATGCATGGGGAAGGGAGCTAAACCCGAGAGGATCATACAGCCTTAGGGGATATAGGTAAGTCAGGTTTCCCATATCCTACAGTACACCAGGTGATATAATATCTTACATCCTATCACCTGATGTTTCTCATTTGTTTTGCTGGGTCACTCTCTCCTCCTCGTGACCTTGCACTTGGTGGTAGCGGTTGAACTCGAATAGCCACTTACCAGATTCAGAATTTATCTGCAGTGTCTGTTCCTCTAGCTTGCTTTCCATTGTCTGTAAAAGAAAAAAAATCAGCTTTCTCCTCTGTTATTCATTTCTCCTCCACTTTCTTATTTCTGTTTCTCTCCTTCCCTCCTCATTCTTCTCTTGCTTCTTAACTTTCCCTTCCTTTCTCTCTTCTTTCTTATCCCCCCCCCATTTTCCTTCACTCTCTAAGGGTATATACACAAGGAAGTGTATTTGTGAATATAAACCCCTATTTAATGGTATAAATTCTCCTTGATTGGTGGTGTACAGGTGACATACGGCCTTAATGACCATCATGTAAGACACATGTGCAACATCTGGGTATCTTTATTGTAGACGTTTCGCCATCCAGTGGCTTTATCAACACAAATTCCAGGACATAACTTGAAGACAGTATTATATACCTTTCGTACACAACTTGTCAGACACTGCAACATCATGGAATCTTAATTCTGAGGACATGTACATAACCTTCACGACTACGACTACTACTACTACAACTAACCCATCTCTTTGGGAAGGACCTACTTCCACTGGGGAATCCCGCCCACCAGTGAATTTGCCCTCGTCTGCTTCACCTGACGTTACTATAAAAGCGCCAGGATTCTTTCTTCTGCTTCAGAATCTCCACGACTATGGTGCTGTTCGCACCTACTCCTAGGTTGAGGGACTGATTACCTCATCTTCTGTACATAGATCTACTGTCTTCAAGTTATGTCCTGGAATTTGTGTTGATAAAGCCACTGGATGGCGAAACGTCTACAATAAAGATACCCAGATGTTGCACATGTGTCTTACTCTCATCTTGTCGGTATTATATACCTTTCGTACACAACCATCATGTAGTCGAGAGGCTTGAAACTAAGTACGCCAACCACCTCTCTCTCTCTCTCTGTCTCTCTCTGTCTCTCTCTGTCTCTCTCTGTCTCTCTCTCTCTCTCTCTCTCTCTCTCTCTCTCTCTCTCTCTCTCTCTCTCTCTGTCTCTCTCTCTCTGTCTCTCTCTGTCTCTGTCTCTGTCTGTCTGTCTCTCTCTCTCTCTCTCTCTCTCTCTCTCTCTCTCTCTCTCTCTCTCTCTCTCTCACTCTCTCTCTCTCTGTCTTCTCTTCTCTCTCTCCTCTCTCTCTCGCTCTCTCTCTCCTCCTCTCTCTCTCTCTCTCTCTCTCTCTCTCTCTCTCTCTCTCTCTCTCTCTCTCTCTCTCTCTCTCTCTCTCTCTCTCTCTCTCTCTCTCTCTCTCTCTCTCTCTCCACTCTCAACCGGAAAACAGTAAGACGTTCGCTGAGCGGTGTTCGCGAGGAGGTGAACCAGCGCCAGCGAACACAGACGACACACGACTGTCAGCAGCCCAGAAGAAGTATGCATGGAAGCTGGTGTTACCATGCTGGGTGTTGTTACAGGTGACTGTCACAACAGTGATGCTGTTACAACAGTGTTACTATCACAGCAGTGTTACTATCACAACAGTGATACTGTCACAACAGTGTTACTGGCATAACAGTGTTACTGTCACAACAGTGATGCTGTCACAACAGTGATGCTGTCACAACAGTGATGCTGTCACAACAGTGTTACAGGCATAACAGTGTTACTGTCACAACAGTGTTACTGTCACAACAGTGATGCTGTCACAACAGTGATGCTGTCACAACAGTGATGTTGTCACAACAGTGTTACAGGCATAACAGTGTTACTGTCACAACAGTGTTGCTGTCACAACAGTGATGCTGTCACAACAGTGTTACTGGCATAACAGTGTTACTGTCATAACAGTGATGCTGTCACCACAGTGTTACTGGCATAACAGTGTTACTGTCACCACAGTGTTATTGGCATAACAGTGTTACTGTCACAACAGTGTTACTGTCACAACAGTGTTACTGTCACAACAGTGATGCTGTCACAACAGTGTTACTGTCACAACAGTGTTACTGTCACCACAGTGTTATTGGCATAACAGTGTTACTGTCACCACAGTGTTACTGGCATAACAGTGTTACTGTCACAACAGTGTTACTGGCATAACAGTGTTACTGTCACAACAGTGTTACAGGCATAACAGTGTTTCTGTCACAACAGTGTTACAGGCATAGCAGTGTTACTGTCACAACAGTGTTACAGGCATAACAGTGTTACTGTCACAACAGTGTTACAGGCATAACAGTGTTACTGTCATAACAGTGATGCTGTCACAACAGTGATGCTGTCACAACAGTGTTACAGGCATAACAGTGTTACTGTCACAACAGTGTTACAGGCATAACAGTGTTACTGTCACAACAGTGTTACAGGCATAACAGTGTTACTGTCACAACAGTGTTACAGGCATAACAGTGTTACTGTCATAACAGTGATGCTGTCACAACAGTGATGCTGTCACAACAGTGTTACAGGCATAACAGTGTTACTGTCACAACAGTGTTACAGGCATAACAGTGTTACTGTCACAACAGTGATACTGTCACAACAGTGATGCTGTCACAACAGTGTTACAGGCATAACAGTGTTACTGTCACAACAGTGTTACAGGCATAACAGTGTTACTGTCACAACAGTATTACTCTCACAGACAAAGAAAATGATAAGCAGGATAACTAGAACTTTCAAAACAAAAAAGGCCGAAGTCAGTGATGTTATTCATTAAGTCGCTTTTTAATATCTACACTTCAGTACTGTTGTACTCCAACAGCCACTTTTCAAACCAGTTAAAACTACAGGAATTACCGAGCATGCTTGAAGACCCTCGAATTGTAATTCTTAAGATACTGACAAGAAAGAAACATAAGTTAGGTTTCTGTACATTGAAATTACTCCTGGGTGGAAAGAAAGGGTGTAAGGAGTACTCTTAGGAGGTAATTTATCAAGTGTAAGGGGACCTAGACTTTTCAACGCCTTCCCTTCGTGCATAAGAGGAGTTACCAATAGACACCTGATTGCCTTCAAGACTGAACCTGCTTAAGTTCCTCTAAGCAGTTCCTGATCGGCCAGGCTGTGGTGCATGCACCAGACTATACAAACTGCTACCACCAACAAGCAGATTGGCCAGTATCTTCCCCTCCCCCCCTCCCTCTTCTTCCTTTCCCCCTCTTCTCTTCCCCCTTCTAACGTTACAGACCAGTGGAGCGCACCCACACCTGGTCTCCAGGGGCGCCGCCCCCCCCTCCCCGCCGTTCCCTCATGGACCACCCAGTCCTGGAAGACGCTGTCATTAACAGGTGTACACCTGCAAGGGTTAACTGACACACCAAGGACGCACTTGTGCTCCTCTGAATGTTCACTCGCACAGCTGTGAAGTACACGTGTAACATCAACAGTAACTACAGCTGTAACAGTAGCACGAACCAACAGCAGTAAACAGTAGCAGCAAGACCAGCAGTTAGACCCACAGCAGAAGCGCCCTAACTAACACTAACCTCATACAACCTAACCCAACCTAAAAAACCACCCACGACTTACCTAGCCTCATCTCTCACAATCTACGTAAACTATCTTAAGTTCTCCCTAACCTAATCTTAGCTAGTTTAAAATCTTCATTATGCACCCCATACCCATCCTGTGGGAGGTAGTCAAAAGATTACAGAGGTACCCGGCTCAGCGTACATCGTTACAACTGAGCCAACACTGCTGCGGTTTTCAAATTGGGGTCGCCGGACCCCCTGTCTCACGGTGCCCAGACTAGCTACGAAAAAAATATCTGGGATTTGAAGATATGTAAATAACGGGGCGTTGAAAATGAGCAAGGCGAAGGTTCGAAACTAAGATTCGGTCCAAGGCTAAAAACAGAATTAAGAACGTTCAAGTTTGTGAAGAACAGTGAAGGGTGATAGTGAAGAGCTCTGTTCCACAAGGCACAGTACTCGCCCCCATCTTATTCCTTATCCTCATATCAGACATAGAGATATATCCCACAGCACCGTAAATCCTTTGCGGATGATACTAGGATCTGCATGAGGCTGTCATCTGCTGAGGACGCGGTTAACCTCCAAGAAGATATAAACAAAGTTTTCCAGTGGGCAACGGTAAACAGTATGATGTTCAATGAGGACAAATTCTTACTACTCCATTATGGAAAACTGGAGGAGATAATAGCTAGAACAGAGTATACTACTGACTCTGGCCATACAATAGAGCGGAAAAATAATGTAAGGGACCTGGGAGTAGTAATGTCTGAGGATCTCACTTTCAAGGATCACAACAGTGCCACGATCGCACGTGCAAAGAAAATGATAGGATGGATAATGAGAACGTTCAAAACGAGAGATGCCAAGCCCATGATGATCCTTTTCAAATCACTTGTTCTCTCTAGGCTGGAATACTGCTGTACATTAACATCTCCATACAAAGCAGGTGAAATCGCAGATCTAGAGAGTGTACAGAGATCCTTTACTGCACGTATAAGTTCTGTCAAGCACCTTAACTACTGGGAACGCTTGGAAGCACTTGACTTGTACTCGTTGGAACGCAGGAGGGAGAGATATATCATAATCTACACTTGGAAAATCCTGGAAGGAATGGTCCCAAATCTGCACACAGAAATCACTCCCTACGAAAGTAAAAGACTGGGCAGGCGATGCAAAATGCCCCCAATTAAAAGTAGGGGCGCCATTGGTACACTAAGAGAAAACACCATAAGTGTCCGGGGCCCAAGACTGTTCAACAGCCTCCCATCAAGCATTAGGGGAATTGCCAATAAACCCCTGGCTGCCTTCAAGAGAGAGCTGGACAGATACCTAAAGTCAGTGCCGGATCAGCCGGGCTGTGGCTCGTACGTTGGACTGCGTGCGGCCAGCAGTAGCAGCCTAGTTGATCAGGCCCTGATCCATCGGGAGGCCTGGTCATGGACAGGGCCGCGGGGGCGTTGATCCCCGGAATAACCTCCAGGTGGTGTAGTAATGTCAGTGATGAGACTGTAACTGTGTTGTAGCAGTGCCACTGATGGCACTGTCACTGCGGCAGTGACTGCTGAGTGTCCGACTCTCTATCTTGTTGACTAACTGGCTGGATGGTTAACTGGCTCCCTGCCTAGTTGATTGGCTGGCTGGCTGGTTAGCTGGCTGGCTGGCTGACTGGCTGGCTGGTTAGCTGGCTGGCTGGCTGACTGACTGGCTGGTTAACTGGTTCCCTGTCTCGTTGACTGGCTGGCTGGTTGGCTAGCTGACTAGCTGGCTGGCTGGCTGGCTGGCTGGCTGGCTGGCTGGCTGGCTGGCTGGCTGGCTGGCTGGCTGGCTGGCTGGCTGGCTGCGTCTCCTTCACGGAACACCGGCCAGGGAACGGGAACGAGGTGTTACGGTATGTAAACTTTGTGACTGCTACACCAACCACCTCCCTGCAGGAGCACCCAATCCTCTACCTGCTGCAGGAGCACCTCTCCTGATACCTGCTGCAGGAGCACCCCTCCTGTTACCTGCTGCAGGAACACCCCTACTGTTGCTTGCTGCTGGAACACCCCTCCTGTTGCTTGCTGCAGTACCCCCTCCTGTTACCTTCTGCAGGAACACCCCTCCTGTTGCTTGCTGCAGTACCCCCTCCTGTTACCTTCTGCAGGAACACTCCTCCTGTTGCCTGCTGCAGGAGCAGGGAACGTTCAGTCACGTTCCCTATGATCAGCAGCACCGCCCTCTTGACCAACGCTAAAACAGATAATACTCACGGGTAGAAGATATGCCTGCGCACTCCCCCGTCATATGGTTACCATTCTTCCTGGGATATACTGTGCCATCCCAGTGCCATCGGTAGGCTAGTGGAAGGCCATGGCGGGGTTTCTTTCAGTGCCAATAGGTTCGTTGCACCTATCGCGTCATTGCTTCGAACTCTCTCCTTTTAGGCTATGTTAGCCATTGGGGTTAACTGCCACCTTGTCAATTCACTGGTATGCAGTGTGAAGAGAGGCAGCAAGATTGAGAGACTCTGCAGTACAGAGGGTCTGTAGGTCCACACCAGTGACGAAATACTCTGTATAAGTTGTATCATGTACTTATAGAAACAAAGATTATTAATATTATTATCGTTATTATTATTATTATTATTATTATTATTATTATTATTATTATTATTATTATTATTATTATTATTATTATTATTAAAAATCATCAGAGCGATGTGTACTCACGGCTGTGAGACGGGTAAGCTCTTGATCGGGTAATGTAGCGTCGAGCACATATTGAAATTATTTCTTCGACAATGGGTGTTGTCCCTGCTAGATTGCTTGAGGCCAGCATTGCAGTTGTCACTGGTGCTGACACTATCAAAGCCTCAGGGAGAAGAGTGCCGCTAGCGAAGAAGCTGGGACCGCCGCGGACTCTAACAGCATTGCTTGGGTAGTTTGGTAGAATGTGCTTTAATTAGTTCCTTGGATGCTATGGAGGAGGGTGAGAAGACTAAGGAAAAAAAGCAGTTCTTCCCTCATCCAGAGAATAGTTTAGTACTGCTTTTCTAACATGAACTTTCGAGGAGACGATGACACTGTATTAACTGTAACGCAACTCAGGGGTCATAGCAGGGGACGAGTCGAGATTATAGGCCTACTGGAGGGAAAGCAGGTCCATCACACACTGGATTACTCCTTCATGATAAAGTTGATAAGTTAGCCAAGAAAAGTATCCTGGTGTATCTGCGTCTAGCATCAGGAATAATATTAGGTGAGAAATAATAGAACTGAATGTTATAGGAATGCATTAAGAAGTCTGAGTAGATCTACGACCCACTATGATAACATGAACGTAGATAAGCATGTTTATGGAGCAACTTGCAATGTGAACACTGACTG
>NW_027195336.1:137500-216703 GCF_038502225.1 Cherax quadricarinatus | reverse complement strand
ACACTTACAAGTGGCGGGGCACACAACACTTACAAGTGGCGGGGCACACAACACTTACAAGTGGCGGGGCACACAACACTTACAAGTGGCGGGGCACACAACACTTACAAGTGGCGGGGCACACAACACTTACAAGTGGCGGGGCACACAACACTTACAAGTGGCGGGGCACACAACACTTACAAGTGGCGGGGCACACAACACTTACAAGTGACGGGTCACACAACACTTACAAGTGGCGGGGCACGCAACACTTACAAGTGGCGGGGCACTCAACACTTACAAGTGGCGGGTCACACAACACTTACAAGTGGCGGGGCACACAACACTTACAAGTGGCGGGGCACACAACACTTACAAGTGGCGGGTCACACAACACTTACAAGTGGCGGGTCACACAACACTTACAAGTGGCGGGGCACACAACACTTACAAGTGGCGGGTCAAACAACACTTACAAGTATCGGGGCACACAACACTTACAAGTGGTGGGTCACACAACACTTACAAGTGGCGGGTTACACAACACTTAGAAGTGGCGGGACACACAACACTTACAAGTGGCGGGGCACACAACACTTACAAGTTGCGGGGCACACAACACTTACAAGTGGCGGGGCACACAACACTTACAAGTGGCGGGGCACACAACACTTACAAGTGGCGGGTCACACAACACTTACAAGTGGCGGGGCACACTTCACTTACAAGTGGCGGGTCACACAACACTTACAAGTGGCGGGTCACACAACACTTACAAGTGGCGGGTCAAACAACACTTACAAGTGGCGGGGCACACAACACTTACAAGTGGCGGGGCACACAACACTTACAAGTGGCGGGGCACACAACACTTACAAGTGGCGGGGCACACAACACTTACAAGTGGTGGGGCACACAACACTTACAAGTGGCGGGTCACACAACACTTACAAGTGGCGGGGCACACAACACTTACAAGTGGCGGGGCACACAACACTTACAAGTGGCGGGGCACACAACACTTACAAGTGGCGGGGCACACAACACTTACAAGTGGCGGGACACACAACACTTACAAGTGGCGGGGCACACAACACTTACAAGTGGCAGGGCACACAACACTTACAAGTGGCGGGGCACACAACACTTACAAGTGGCGGGACACACAACACTTACAAGTGGCGGGGCACACAACACTTACAAGTGGCAGGGCACACAACACTTACAAGTGGCGGGGCACACAACACTTACAAGTGGCGGGGCACACAACACTTACAAGTGGCGGGGCACACAACACTTACAAGTGGCGGGGCACACAACACTTACAAGTGGCGGGGCACACAACACTTACAAGTGGCGGGGCACACAACACTTACAAGTGGCGGGGCACACAACACTTACAAGTGGCGGGGCACACAACACTTACAAGTGGCGGGGCACACAACACTTACAAGTGGCGGGGCACACAACACTTACAAGTGTCGGGGCACACAACACTTACAAGTGGCGGGGCACACAACACTTACAAGTGGCGGGTCAAACAACACTTACAAGTGGCGGGGCACACAACACTTACAAGTGGCGGGGCACACAACACTTACAAGTGGCGGGTCACACAACACTTACAAGTGGCGGGTCACACAACACTTACAAGTGACAGGGCACACAACACTTACAAGTGGTGGGTCACACAACACTTACAAGTGGCGGGGCACACAACACTTACAAGTGGTGGGTCACACAACACTTACAAGTGGCGGGTCACACAACACTTACAAGTGGCGGGACACACAACACTTACAAGTGGCGGGTCACACAACACTTACAAGTGGCGGGGCACACAACACTTACAAGTGGCGGGTCACACAACACTTACAAGTGGTGGGTCACACAACACTTACAAGTGGCGGGTCAAACAACACTTACAAGTGGCGGGGCACACAACACTTACAAGTGGCGGGGCACACAACACTTACAAGTGGCGGGGCACACAACACTTACAAGTGGCGGGGCACACAACACTTACAAGTGGTGGGGCACACAACACTTACAAGTGGCGGGGCACACAACACTTACAAGTGGCGGGGCACACAACACTTACAAGTGGCGGGTCACACAACACTTACAAGTGGCGGGGCACACAACACTCACAAGTGGCGGGGCACACAACACTTACAAGTGGCGGGGCACACAACACTTACAAGTTGCGGGGCACACAACACTTACAAGTGGCGGGTTACACAACACTTACAAGTGGCGGGGCACTCAACACTTACAAGTGGCGGGGCACACAACACTTACAAGTGGCGGGGCACACAACACTTACAAGTGGCGGGTCACACAACACTTACAAGTGGCGGGGCACACAACACTTACAATTGGCGGGGCACACAACACTTACAAGTGGCGGGTCACACAACACTTACAAGTGGCGGGTCACACAACACTTACAAGTGGCGGGTCACACAACACTTACAAGTGGCGGGGCACACAACACTTACAAGTGGCGGGGCACACAACACTTACAAGTGGCGGGGCACACAACACTTACAAGTGGCGGGTCGCACAACACTTACAAGTGGCGGGTCACACAACACTTACAAGTGGCGGGTCACACAACACTTACAAGTGGCGGGGCACACAACACTTACAAGTGGCAGGTCACACAACACTTACAAGTGGCGGGGCACACAACACTTACAAGTGGCGGGTCACACAACAATTACAAGTGGCGGGTCACACAACACTTACAAGTGGCGGGACACACAACACTTACAAGTGGCGGGTCACACAACACTTACAAGTGGCGGGGCACACAACACTTACAAGTGGCGGGTCACACAACACTTACAAGTGGCGGGTCACACAACACTTACAAGTGGCGGGTCAAACAACACTTACAAGTGGCTGGGCACACAACACTTACAAGTGGCGGGGCACACAACACTTACAAGTGGCGGGGCACACAACACTTACAAGTGGCGGGGCACACAACACTTACAAGTGGCGGGGCACACAACACTTACAAGTGGCGGGGCACACAACACTTACAAGTGGCGGGGCACACAACACTTACAAGTGGCGGGGCACACAACACTTACAAGTGGCGGGGCACACAACACTTACAAGTGGCGGGGCACACAACACTTACAAGTGGCGGGGCACACAACACTTACAAGTAGCGGGGCACACAACACTTACAAGTGGCGGGGCACACAACACTTACAAGTGGCGGGTCACACAACACTTACAAGTGGCGGGGCACACAACACTTACAAGTGGCGGGGCACACAACACTTACAAGTGGCGGGTCACACAACACTTACAAGTGGCGGGGCACACAACACTTACAAGTGGCGGGGCACACAACACTTACAAGTGGCGGGTCACACAACACTTACAAGTGGCGGGTCACACAACACTTACAAGTGGCGGGGCACACAACACTTACAAGTGGCGGGTCAAACAACACTTACAAGTGGCGGGGCACACAACACTTACAAGTGGTGGGTCACACAACACTTACAAGTGGCGGGTTACACAACACTTACAAGTGGCGGGACACACAACACTTACAAGTGGCGGGGCACACAACACTTACAAGTGGCGGGGCACACAACAATTACAAGTGGCGGGGCACACAACACTTACAAGTGGCGGGGCACACAACACTTACAAGTGGCGGGGCACACAACACTTACAAGTGGCGGGGCACACAACACTTACAAGTGGCGGGGAACACAACACTTACAAGTGGCAGGGCACACAACACTTACAAGTGGCGGGCACACAACACTTACAAGTGGCGGGGCACACAACATTTACAAGTGGCGGGGCACACAACACTTACAAGTAGCGGGGCACACACTTACAAGTGGCGGGGCACACAACACTTACAAGTGGCGGGGCACACAACACTTACAAGTGGCAGGGCACACAACACTTACTAGTGGCGGGCACACAACACTTACAAGTGGCGGGGCACACAACATTTACAAGTGGCGGGGCACACAACACTTACAAGTGGCGGGGCACACACTTACAAGTGGCGGGGCACACAACACTTACAAGTGGCGGGGCACACACTTACAAGTAACGGGGCACACAACACTTACAAGTGGCGGGGAACACAACACTTACAAGTGGCAGGGCACACAACACTTACAAGTGGCGGGCACACAACACTTACAAGTGGCGGGGCACACAACATTTACAAGTGGCGGGGCACACAACACTTACAAGTAGCGGGGCACACACTTACAAGTGGCGGGGCACACAACACTTACAAGTGGCGGGGCACACAACACTTACAAGTGGCAGGGCACACAACACTTACTAGTGGCGGGCACACAACACTTACAAGTGGCGGGGCACACAACATTTACAAGTGGCGGGGCACACAACACTTACAAGTGGCGGGGCACACACTTACAAGTGGCGGGGCACACAACACTTACAAGTGGCGGGGCACACACTTACAAGTAACGGGGCACACAACACTTACAAGTGGCGGGGAACACAACACTTACAAGTGGCAGGGCACACAACACTTACAAGTGGCGGGCACACAACACTTACAAGTGGCGGGGCACACAACATTTACAAGTGGCGGGGCACACAACACTTACAAGTAGCGGGGCACACACTTACAAGTGGCGGGGCACACAACACTTACAAGTGGCGGGGCACACAACACTTACAAGTGGCAGGGCACACAACACTTACTAGTGGCGGGCACACAACACTTACAAGTGGCGGGGCACACAACATTTACAAGTGGCGGGGCACACAACACTTACAAGTGGCGGGGCACACACTTACAAGTGGCGGGGCACACAACACTTACAAGTGGCGGGGCACACACTTACAAGTAACGGGGCACACAACACTTACAAGTGGCAGGGCACACAACACTTACAAGTGGCGGGGCACACAACACTTACAAGTGGCGGGGCACACAACACTTACAAGTGGCGGGACACACAACACTTACAAGTGGCGGAGCACACAACACTTACAAGTGGCGGGTCAAACAACACTTACAAGTGGCGGGTCAAACAACACTTGAAAGTGGCGGGTCAAACAACACTTACAAGTGGCGGGTCAGGCAACACTTACAAGTGGCAGGGCACACAACACTTACAAGTGGCGGGTCAAACAACACTTACAAGTGGCAGGGCACACAACACTTACAAGTGGCGGGTCAAACAACACTTACAAGTGGCGGGGCACACAACACTTACAAGTGGCAGGGCACATAACACAAGTGGCGGGGCACACAACACTTACAAGTGGCAGGGCACACAACACTAACAAGTGGCGGGGCACAGAACACTTACATGTGGCGGGGCACACAACACTTACAAGTGGCAGGGCACACAACACTTACATGTGGCGGGTCAAACAACACTTACAAGTGGCGGGTCAAACAACACTTACAAGTGGCAGGGCACACAACACTTACAAGTGGCGGGTCAAACAACACTTACAAGTGGCGGGGCACACAACACTTACAAGTGGCAGGGCACATAACACTTACAAGTGGCGGGGCACACAACACTTACAAGTGGCAGGGCACACAACACTAACAAGTGGTGGGGCACACAACACTTACAAGTGGCGGGGCACACAACACTTACAAGTGGCGGGGCACACAACACTTACAAGTGGCGGGGCACACAACACTTACAAGTGGCAGGGCACACAACACTTACAAGTGGCAGGGCACACAACACTTACAAGTGGCGGGACACACAACACTTACAAGTGGCGGGGCACACAACAATTACAAGTGGCGGGGCACACAACACTTACAAGTGGCGGGGCACACAACACTTACAAGTGGCGGGGCACACAACACTTACAAGTGGCGGGGCACACAACACTTACAAGTGGCGGGGAACACAACACTTACAAGTGGCAGGGCACACAACACTTACAAGTGGCGGGCACACAACTCTTACAAGTGGCGGGGCACACAACATTTACAAGTGGCGGGGCACACATCACTTACAAGTAGCGGGGCACACACTTACAAGTGGCGGGGCACACAACACTTACAAGTGGCGGGGCACACACTTACAAGTGGAGGGGCACACAACACTTACAAGTGGCGGGGCACACAACACTTACAAGTGGCAGGGCACACAACACTTACTAGTGGCGGGCACACAACACTTACAAGTGGCGGGGCACACAACATTTACAAGTGGCGGGGCACACAACACTTACAAGTGGCGGGGCACACACTTACAAGTGGCGGGGCACACAACACTTACAAGTGGCGGGGCACACACTTACAAGTGTCGGGGCACACAACACTTACAAGTGGCGGGGCACACAACACTTACAAGTGGCAGGGCACACAACACTTACTAGTGGCAGGGCGCACAACACTTACAAGTGGCGGGGCACACAACACTTACAAGTGGCGGGGCACACAACACTTACAAGTGGCGGGGCACACAACACTTACAAGTGGCGGGGCACACACAACAAAGATTAATTATTTATCAATTATGTTCTTACAACAAAATCTTGCTGTGACTGATTCGACAAAAGTTGCTGGCAAGAATAATGGTACACAAGTCTGCGAAAAAATCAAGGAAATGAGACAATGCTGGACATACGAAAAAAAAGGCACACATAGGAATAAATGGATAATTTAGTATACTGGGGTGAATATCAGTGCAGGAACTACAATAATGACAAATACTGGAGAATACAATGCTGAAAGAACACAAGATAAAAAAATAATGAATTACTTTACATGCAGTGACTGACTGGGGTAAGGAATAAAATACTGCACATAAATGAGGAATACTCTTGAACACTACAAAATAATTCTTATTAAAGGCAGGGAGTAGCATAAAAAAAATATATAAATATGCAAATATAAAAATGAAACACGAAACACGAGTCAAAGAAACACTGAGTCTACAATGAAAACACAAGGCTTAGAGTACACATGAAATTCACTGTAAATGTCTCACACATGCAAATGTTTTTAAATGCAGGAAAATGTCTCTAAACAGAAAATTATCACTGAAGTCTGGAGTGGTAGACGGGCGGTGACGGGTGATTAGGGGAAGACGGGCGGGCGATGATTCCTCCTACACTCACACTGTTGTCGTGAAGAAATGCGCTTTCCGAAGTCTCACACACTTAGGCTTTGAACGATGGCGCTCAGGTGAAATATAGGTGAAGTACAGCTCCTGACCCAGTGTGTGAGCGGTAGAAAGGTGAATAACACCACAGATGGGTAAGGGTTAGTGGCGGGTGGTGGTGGGGGCAGCGGAACAAGCTGGCCCTGTGCGCTCTCACTGCCACGCACTTCTCACCACTCACGAGAAGACTCCAGGTGGCTTAACTAAGCCACAATATGCCACAGGAATGGTGAAGACCACTCTTAGCATCCAACTGGGAGCACAAAGCGATATAGGAGACAATGCTTCAGAAGAACTTGTGTGGCTTATTTCTCTCTCTCAGTTGGGTTAGAAGCTGGGTTGGCTGACTGGCTTAACCCACGAGAATGTCTGACTGGAAGACACACACCATGAAGAAGCAGGTGGATGACAGGAGACAGGCTGGATGATAGGCTGAGGCAGACTGACTGGAGCTCACTCCCAGAGTCTGGCTTACTGGCTGGCTTAATTGCAAAATCAGGGTCACCCCCTCGGAGATTGAAGCAATTAGCACACGAACTAAGCCAGGAAGTTTGAAAGACGGCTGCATCTGGTTTTTAAGCTGGAGCGACCGGTTGAGGCTGGCAGACGTGGCCTCTGACCTGCCGGCACCCCACAAACAACCTTCTAAGGTCTGAAATACCCGTAAATCCACGCCCACACCGCTGTCACCAAATTGTCATGTGGTGGTTCGATTACGTGGATTGGGTAATAACACTCACGTTGGATGTTCTAGTATATTGGGTGGAATATCTGTGAAGCACCAAGACTGAGATGCCATCTGTCTTACCGTCTCTGCTTCAACTGGCTTGCCGAATGCCTCGGAGGGTAGATGCATTCAAAACATGCTAGGTCAGCTGAACAGTGATTCACACAGACGGTTGGTAGTGAGTCATACTACTGGTAACTTGTTACTGGTAACTGGTACTACTGAGAACTGATACTACTGAGAGTTGCAGAGGTTGAGACTCGGCTCCTGGCCCAACCTCTTCACTGACCACTACAAGATCCTCTCTACCCCTGCTCCATGAGCTTTATCATACCTCTTCTTAAATTTATGTAAGGTTCCTGCCTCTTCTACATCACTTGCCAGATTATTCCACATGCTGACAACTATATGACTGAAAAAATATTTCCTAACATCCCCATGACTCATCTGAGTCTTCAACTTCCAACTGTGGCCCATTGTTTCTGTGTCCCATATCTGGAACATCCTGTCTCTGTCCACCTTATCTATTCTTCACAGTATTTTGTATGTCGTTATTATGTCACCTCTAACCCTCCTGTCCTTCGGTGTCGTCAGGCCGATTTCCTTTAACTTTTCCACGATGGACATTCTCCTTAACTCTGGAACTAGCCTTGATGCAAATCTTTGCACTTTCTCTAATTTCATCACGTGCTTGACCAGGTGTGGGTTCCTAACAGGTGCTGCATACTCCAGTAGGGGTCTGAAGTACACGGTGTACAGTCTTGAACGATTCCTTACTGAGGTATTGGTATTCTCAGGTTTGCCAGGCACCCATATGCTGCAACAGTTATCTGGTTTATGTGTTCTTCACAAGTGCTCGGTATTATACTCGCACCAAAATATTTCTCCTTGAGTGAGGTTTGCAGTCTTTGTCCATGTAACCTATATCCTGTTTTCGGTCTTCTTTGTCCTTTCCCGATTTTTATGACAGGGACACTTATGAATCTATCCTTCCATCACGTCATTCACATGTGCCAAAAATAGCACTGGTCCTAGGACTGGCCCCTGTGGGATCTCACTCGTCAAAGGCGCCCACTGTGATACCTCATCCCCTACCATGACTCGTTGTTGTGTCCCTGTCAGGTATTCTCTGATCCATTGCAGTGCTCTTTCTGTTATACGTGTCTGATCCTCTAGCTTTTGCACTAATTTCTAGTGAGGAACTGTATCGAAGGCCTTCTTGCAATACAAGAAAATGCAATCAACCCACTCTTTCTCTCGTGTCTTACTGCTGTTACCTTGTCATAAAACTGTTGTAGGTTTGTGACACAGGCTTTGCCTTCCATAAATTCGTGCTGGTTGTCGTTTATAATCATATTCCGTTCCAGATGCTCCACCATTCTCCTCCTGATAATCTTCCCCATGACTTTGCATACTATACACATCGGTGACACTGGTCTATAGTTTAGTGCCTCGTTTCTGTCTACTTTCTTAAAAATGGGGACTACATTTGCTGTCTTCCATACCTGAGGTAGCTGACCAGTTTCAACAATGATGATCATGTTTTTGTAAAATATTAATCAAGGATTATAGGAACTTGAATCTTAATTAGTTGAGTCAATATTTCACAACCTCAAGCAATGGTGTTTCACAAGACCTGTAGATTGTTATTCTATGTTGACTCATGTTAGTTGGTAGTTTTACTTAGGCAAAAATACTGCACTGATTTTTTCAATTTGATTTTCCTTTTAAAAGAAATTGCAAAACCTAAAATACTATTCTTATATGATAATTTCTGAGTGTTGCATCTTATCAGTATCAACCTTCAGTGCTGATAATTTGATAATAAATTTACTCAGAAGCCTCAAACTTGATATGCTTGTGTATTTTAAGTAATTGGTCTCTTTGACATAACAGAATAATACTTCAAAATTGTTTTTTCTAAGTGGAAAGTTTGTATTAAATTTGGTTTGTGTATGTCTTAATTTACCATTTTAGTGAAGAAATATGGATATTTATTTCCATATGAAGACGCTTATGCAACATATGGGAATCTTTATTGAGGAATCGTTTCGCCACACAGTGGCATCATCAGTCCAATACAAAGCAGAAAGGTGTAAGGAGAGGAAGAGTTTGAGGTAATCAGTCCCTCAGCCTGGAGTCGATGTGTTCAGTCCATCAATCTTGTAGAATGTACAGCACAGGGCCGTAGACGTGGCTTATTTACTGTAGTGAGGTGAGGTGAAGCAGGCGGAGGCGGGGTCATAGTGGTACCATCCACTGGTCTAAGTAGGTCTTCGTCCAAAGGTTGGACAAGTTTTGAAGAATTCTTTGTATCAAAATCCCATGATGCTGCTCATAGTGGATGGTACCACTATGACCCCGCCTCCGCCTGCTTCACCTCACCTCACTACAGTATATAAGCCAGGTCTACGGCCCTATGCTGTACATTCTACAAGATTGATGGACTGAACACATCGATTCCAGACTGAGGGACTGATTACCTCAAACTCTTCCTCTTCTTACACCTTTCTGTTTGCATTGGACTGATGAAGCCACTGTGTGGCGAAACGTTACCTCAATAAAGATTCCCTTATGTTGCGTAAATGTCTCAATCTTCAACTTGCCAGTTTTTCAAACCATTTATCATATAATATATCTAATTTTTTTTTAGGCTAATCATTAAAAAATAGCCATATTTTTTAATGATCCAGAAGAGTAGGTACGGCTCTTAAAAAATTTGTTATAATAACATTAGCAAATTAGAGGCTTAAAAGAAAAAAACCTGAAATACTAGATCTGCTTCTAGGTAACACACACTAACAATGAAAGTTTGAAGCAGACCTGAAGAAGCATTTCAAGTTTTCATTAATTATGTTTATTGGCAAATTTTACCAACAAATTTTATACTTACAGTGTATAATCCACATCATGAAAATCATCAGCAATGATTGTTTGAAGTCATAAGAACAAGCATTATTTATTTACTGAATGGAAAACAATTTTTCTGTAAAATAAATTAGATAAACTGGTACATATATAACACAATAACAAAGTGAAGCATAACTTCTGGAAAGTACATCATCATTATCATCACTATAAAACCTGAAGTTAATCTAAAGAAATGTTTTTCAGTTATCTTCAGGATTCCACTTCGGTTTATCTATTATTAATTATGCTGAAAAACTTTCCTACACACAAACTAAATTTAATGGTCACTCATCTGGTCATAAGATACATCATCCATTAATTAAATACTGAAGACGTTCAGAAGAGGATGTCATATTTGGTGACACTTTTTCTTAATGTTTTGAACCCAAGCAGCATAAAATGTTGAAAGTTATTGGAACCATTCCAGGAAGACTGGAATGGATTCTTCGGTTCTAGTTGTAGAACCCAACGCTGGTTCTATAACTCGATGAACCAGCGTTAAAAGTTTTAAACTGCTCAGATGAGACTTGCTGGTATTATGACTGAAATAATAACAATGTGCTGCAGGAAAAAAGAGGAAAAATCAGATAAGCCCATATAGGTCCCACTTAGTGATTACTAACAGTACAGATCACATAAAACAATTAAATATTTGTATTTATTTTTGATGTTGCAGATTGCTAGCTTTGTTGCTACGTATCTTGTGATTTTGCTGCAGTTTCGATCATCTGAAGTCCACAGCCCCAGCAACAACATCAGCAACTGCACAGTGATTCAACAATAACTGCTGGTAGAATATGATCAGTTTCCTGCAATAACACCTGTACCTACTCAGCTATACAGCTGTAGCTGCTAGTAGTAACTAACCAGAAAGTTGCTACAAAAAATGCACATGTATGGTAATACAACTCTACCTTCTTATGTACATAGACGAAGCTGTTATTAAAGCATGAAAATATTGTTGCACCAACGGTTATCAATAACGTTACTTTAGTTCCTGGTAAAGGAACATTACCATAGAAAGTCTCACAGCTTTGAACTAGCAAAATCACCTACTCTCTCCTACACTATTACTGCTGTATCTCTAGTAATGCAACTTGTACTTCTTAACTTTCTGTATCCAGGTTGATGCAGAATTACTAGTGGTAATAACAGTTATTTTATATCAAACACAGTTGCATACACCCAATGAAGGAGTAACGGTAAATAGGACACAGATGATAACACTCAGTAAAGGAGTAACGGTAAATAGGACACAGATGGGAACACTCAGTGAAGGAGTAACGGTAAATAGGACACAGATGTGAACTCCCAGTGAAGGAGTAACGGTAAATAGGACACAGATGGTAACACTCAGTGAAGGAGTAACGGTAAATAAGACACAGATGGTAACACCCAGTGAAGGAGTAACGGTAAATAGGACACAGATGGTGTAGACAGCCTGTACTGTCTGCACAGACAGCCCATGCTGTCTGCCAGCTTAGTTCATATTTCGCGGCATTAAGGTGCTGCCCTCTGTAGCCAGGCCTCTCGGTGGGCAAGCCAGCCTGCCTGCCCTTGCCTCACCCTCACTCACACAGCGGCCTAGCAGCAAGACAGAAGGCCTACTAGCTCTCTCTCGTGGGATGGCCCTCCCGGGCCATGGGCACAACACACAATCCTGTGTACCCACCGCACATTAACAATAAACTAAGAAGCTTCCGAAGACGTTTATCATTCACACCCCGCTACCAGAACACCAAACGAACTCGTTATAAATGGTGGAAAGCGGTGGTCGCAGCAGTGTGTTTGCCCTGAGAGAGGAAGGAAGGAATGAAGTTGTTCACTTCATCCCCCTACACAACAAGCATCTGTCTCTCAACGAGTTATCCTGATGTCGTGTCAGCACGTTTGAGCATCCAGACACAGGTACAAGCAGGATCCAGCCGAAATTTGCTGAAATTCTTCGAGAATTGTAAGTGACCCCACGCTACAGCGTCCCACCCTACAGTGTCCCACGCTGTTTCTCAAGTCACGTGTTCAGCGTCACTTGTATGTTGCTGTTGTTGTTCAGCTCAGCACAGCTGTTTCAGCAAGCCAGAGGTGAGTTTTGTGGCGATTTCTGCGTCCAGTGTGAGTTCTCCACGTGTTTGTGGGAGGAGGAAGAGGTCGCTCCTTGCCTCGCCCTGCTGTACTCTCACACCTCACCAGCCTACCATACACCACTCACCACTACTCACTCCCTCTGCTGTGTTTTCTGGCTGTTTTTCGTGTGAATCATTGCCAGATCTGTGTATCCGAGTGCCCGAGGCCACTCGAAGCTACGTGGATCAGCATGCCACGTAAATCACGACGCCACGTGGATCCTGACGCCACGTGGGTGTGGGCGATGTCACGTGGATCTACCAGCCACGTGAGTTACCAGATGTCCCAGGCCTCATGCTGTGGTTTGCTGCCCACATCACATTGACGTCACCCACGATGCTGCCCGACTTCATGACGTCACGATGTCTGCCTGACGTCACCTCACGATGTCTGCCTGACGTCACCTCGAGATGTCTGCTGACGTCACAGTGCTGCTGACGTCACCTCGCGACATCACGCCTGACATCACATGTCATATCGAGTGTTCTAGTAATTATTTCAATATTGTCGAGAAGACTAAGAGAAGATATATGTCGTGTGTTAATTCCTCTCAGTCAGTGTTCTCACATTTTAGTATGTCTTAGAGTCAGTTTTATGCACAGAAAAGCATCATTTGCTAGTTTAAGCCATGTTGTACCGCATTTACCGCAGTGTGTTTAAAGGTGTGTTTAAAGTTTACGTGTGTCCAGTGAGGTCTGAGCCAGACCTGAGTAGCACCACTATGTTAAGTCACCCCATGTGACCAGTGCATTTGCCAGTTGTTATCAGTCAGCCCCGAGTGACCGAGCCCCCTTGTACAGAAAGCTTTTATGCTCGTCGCTCCTGATGTTCTGCAGAATCGTACCTGCTACGATTCCCATCGAGATTTGTTTCACTTCACCTCCAGACCTTTCAGAGTGCAGTTATATGTAGAGAAACAAGTCTTGGGACGCTTAGACTAACCTCTGCTATAACTCCAACTGTCGAGAGAATGATACTCGCCAAGCTGCAGTTAGCCACTGTCGGCAGGCGCTGTGTCAACCTCGTCACAAGCTTCAGTGAGCAGCCTGCACAAAGAAGATGTCACTTTGACTGCTAGCTCTTTCACTGCAGTCTGGTGTATGATGTTACGACTCCCAGATGTTTCGCCCAGTCATCTCTGCCACGACTCGCTCCACAACTCGCTCCACATTCGCCGGCAGTGACAGCCCAGCGAGAGTACCAGTCGAGAAGTGTCCTCCTGAGTTGCTTGCCAGAAGTCCTGCCCAGTTGCCGAGTTTTGTCGACGCCTCACTCGAGGGCACCAGCATGTCGTGCCCCAGGTTGAGTGAAACCTGCAGCGACTCCTACGATGACTGCTTCACCGTTCCAGAGGAGACCATAACCTGTTACGTCACAGCTCAGCCGTAGTGATGTCTCCTGTGTTGCAGTCTGTCCAGACGCAGGAAGGCGTGCAGTGATGCCCATCGACGCTCACTGCCTATGACCACGATGTTTAGCACACCCCACATGTTTTTTTCTTCCCTCCCTGTAGGAAGTATTTTTTTTTTCCAAGTCCATATGTATATATATGTTTTTATTTTGTGTTCTGTGCCCTGTTCCTAAGAGAGAGAGACCGAGTTTCTTTTACTACCAGTATTGTCACGTCGGGACGACGCGCGGTAGGTGGCCGAGCATATGTAGACAGCCTGTACTGTCTGCACAGACAGCCCATGCTCTCTGCCAGCTTAGTTCATATTTCGCGGCACTAAGGTGCTGCCCTCTGTAGCCAGGCCTCTCGGTGGGCAAGCCAGCCTGCCTGCCCTTGCCTCACCTTCACTCACACAGCGGCCTAGCAGCAAGACAGAAGGCCTACTAGCTCTCTCTCGTGGGATGGCCCACCCTGGCCATGGGCACAACACACAAGCCTGTGTACCCACCACACATTAACAATAAATTAAGAAGCCTCCGAAGACGTTTATCATTCACACCCCGCTACCAGAACACCAAACGAACTCGTTATAAAAACTTGTACTTCTTAACTTTCTGTATCCAGGTTGATGCAGAATTACTAGAGGTAATAACAGTTATTTTAAATGAAATACAGTTGCGTTCACCCACTGAAGGAGTAACGGTAAATAGGACACAGATGATAACACTCAGTGAAGGAGTAACGGTAAATAGGACACAGATGGGAACTCCCAGTGAAGGAGTAATGGTAAATAGGACACAGATGGGAACACTCAGTGAAGGAGTAACGGTAAATAAGACACAGATGGGAACTCCCAGTGAAGGAGTAACGGTAAATAGGACACAGATGGTAACACTCAGTGAAGCAGTAACGGTAAACAACACACAGATGGTAACACCCAGTGAAGGAGTAACGGTAAATAGGACACAGATGGTAACACTCAGTGAAGAAGTAACGGTAAATAGGACACAGATGGTAACATCCAGTGAAGGAGTAACGGTAAATAGGACACAGATGGTAACACTAAGTGAAGGAGTAACGGTAAATAGGACACAGATGGTAACACTCAGTGAAGAAGTAACGATAAATAGGACACAGATGGTAACATCCAGTGAAGGAGTAACGGTAAATAGGACACAGATGGTAACACTAAGTGAAGGAGTAACGGTAAATAGGACACAGATGGTAACACTCAGTGAAGGAGTAACGGTAATTAGGACACAGATGGGAACACCCAGTGAAGGAGTAACGGTAAATAGAACACAGATGGTAACACTCAGTGAAGGAGTAACGGTAAATAGGACACAGATGGGAACACCCAGTGAAGGAGTAACGGTAAATAGAACACAGATGGTAACACTCAGTGAAGGAGTAACGGTAAATAGGACACAGATGGCAACACTCAGTGAAGGAGTAACGGTAAATAGGACACAGATGGGAACACCCAGTGAAGGAGTAACGGTAAATAGGACACAGATGGCAACACTCAGTGAAGGAGTAACGGTAAATAGAACACAGATGGTAACACTCAGTGAAGGAGTAACGGTAAATAGAACACAGTTGGTAACACTCAGTGAAGGAGTAACGGTAAATAGGACACAGATGGTAACACTCAGTGAAGAAGTAACGGTAAATAAGACACAGATGGGAACACTCAGTGAAGGAGTAACGGTAAATAGCACACAGATGGTAACACTCAGTGAAGGAGTAACGGTAAATAAGACACACATGGTAACACTCAGTGAAGGAGTAACGGTAAATAGGACATAGATGGTAACACTCAGTGAAGGAGTAACGGTAAATAAGACACACATGGTAACACTCAGTGAAGGAGTAACGGTAAATAAGACACAGATGGTAACACTCAGTGAAGGAGTAACGGTAAATAGAACACAGATGGTAACACTCAGTGAAGGAGTAACGGTAAATAGAACACAGATGGTAACACTCAGTGAAGGAGTAACGGTAAATAAGACACACATGGTAACACTCAGTGAAGGAGTAACGGTAAATAGAACACAGATGGTAACACTCAGTGAAGGAGTAACGGTAAATAGAACACAGATGGTAACACTCAGTGAAGGAGTAACGGTAAATAGAACACAGATGGTAACACTCAGTGAAGGAGTAACGGTAAATAAGACACACATGGTAACACTCAGTGAAGGAGTAACGGTAAATAGAACACAGTTGGTAACACTCAGTGAAGGAGAAACGGTAAATAGGACACACATGGTAACACTCAGTGAAGGAGTAACGGTAAATAGAACACAGATGGTAACACTCAGTGAAGGAGTAACGGTAAATAGAACACAGATGGTAACACTCAGTGAAGGAGTAACGGTAAATAGAACACAGATGGTAACACTCAGTGAAGGAGTAACGGTAAATAAGACACACATGGTAACACTCAGTGAAGGAGTAACGGTAAATAGAACACAGATGGTAACACTCAGTGAAGGAGTAACGGTAAATAGAACACAGATGGTAACACTCAGTGAAGGAGTAACGGTAAATAGAACACAGATGGTAACACTCAGTGAAGGAGTAACGGTAAATAAGACACACATGGTAACACTCAGTGAAGGAGTAACGGTAAATAGAACACAGTTGGTAACACTCAGTGAAGGAGTAACGGTAAATAAGACACACATGGTAACACTCAGTGAAGGAGTAACGGTAAATAGAACACAGATGGTAACACTCAGTGAAGGAGTAACGGTAAATAGAACACAGATGGTAACACTCAGTGAAGGAGTAACGGTAAATAAGACACACATGGTAACACTCAGTGAAGGAGTAACGGTAAATAGGACACAGATGGTAACACTCAGTGAAGGAGTAACGGTAAATAGAACACAGTTGGTAACACTCAGTGAAGGAGAAACGGTAAATAGGACACAGATGGTAACACTCAGTGAAGAAGTAACGGTAAATAAGACACAGATGGTAACACTCAGTGAAGGAGTAACGGTAAATAGGACACAGATGGTAACACTCAGTGAAGGAGTAACGGTAAATAAGACACAGATGGGAACACTCAGTGAAGGAGTAACGGTAAATAGGACATAGATGGTAACACTCAGTGAAGGAGTAACGGTAAATAAGACACAGATGGTAACACTCAGTGAAGGAGTAACGGTAAATAAGACACAGATGGTAACACTCAGTGAAGGAGTAACGGTAAATAGGACACAGGTGGGAACACTCAGTGAAGGAGTAACGGTAAATAAGACACAGATGGTAACACTCAGTGAAGGAGTAACGGTAAATAAGACACAGATGGTAACACTCAGTGAAGGAGTAACGGTAAATAAGACACAGATGGTAACACTCAGTGAAGGAGTAACGGTAAATAGGACACAGATGGGAACACTCAGTGAAGGAGTAACGGTAAATAGGACACAGATGGTAACACTCAGTGAAGGAGTAACGGTAAATAGGACACAGATGGTAACACTCAGTGAAGGAGAAACGGTAAATAGAACACAGATGGTAACACTCAGTGAAGGAGTAACGGTAAATAGGACACAGATGGCAACACTCAGTGAAGGAGTAACGGTAAATAGAACACAGATGGTAACACTCAGTGAAGGAGTAACGGTAAATAGGACACAGATGGCAACACTCAGTGAAGGAGTAACGGTAAATAGAACACAGATGGTAACACTCAGTGAAGGAGTAACGGTAAATAGGACACAGATGGTAACACTCAGTGAAGAAGTAACGGTAAATAGGACACAGATGGTAACACTCAGTGAAGGAGTAACGGTAAATAGGACACAGATGGTAACACTCAGTGAAGGAGTAACGGTAAATAAGACACAGATGGTAACACTCAGTGAAGGAGTAACGGTAAATAAGACACAGATATATGCATCCAGAGATTAATTAAAATTATAGACATTCATTTAATAAATTTACAATTTCAAAGTATTATGTAGTACCAAGCTTTTTTTTTTAAAATTAAATAATTATAATTGAACTTAAACTCTTTCTTCCATTAATTGGTAATTTTTTTCCCCTCACCTCTGATCCCCTCTCCACCCAGCTGTTTATTTCCCCAGTACTATTTTCTGCCCGCAGTGCTGTATGACCCTTGTTGCTTTAGCGCTTTCTTTGATTATGATACTAATAATGGGAAAATTAACACTTCGCCAACATCATCCCTTCAATTGTCATTTGGTTACGTTACGTTGACGACGTCCTCGTAATAACTCCCAAACGTTTTGATGTACGGAATCTTCAGGCAAGGCTCAACGCAGTTGAACCGGTGATACAGTTTACACTAGAAGAAGAAAAGTCCAATGACAAGCTGCCTTTCCTCGACGTCCTCATTCACAAAGTAGATAACAACCTAAGATTTCAAGTTTATCGGAAACCTACCAATAAAAATGATCTCACACACTTCTATTCCAGTCAAGATACCAAGACCAAAAGAGGCATCATCATCGGGTTTTTCCTAAGACCATACCGAATTTGCAGTCCTGAGTTTCTTGACGAGGAATGTACATACATTCACCAAACCTTCGCTGAGTTACATTTTCCTTTCTTTTTCATCAAAAACTGCAAGAAAAGAGCTCTTCAGATCATTAATTCTCCAAGCACCAACACCACTCCCAACAAAGTTATAATTCTTCCCAACAGCCAGGTTGCACTGAACGTTTCTAAAGTACTTTCACAAGCTAACACCAGAGTCGCCATCGCTTCTAGCACTTCAATAAAGGATCTAACCAGGACACAATCAAAGCACCACGAACCAGTCAATTCAGGAGTTTACACTATACCCTGTGGAGGCTGTGACAAGATTTATGTAGGTGAAACAGCAAGAAACCTCGACACCCGCCTCATTGAACACATTTACGCATGTAGGAACGATAACTTGAATAACGCCTGTGTACAACACTGAAATTCCACCAATCATCTCATGAAATTCAGGGACGCCCAATTAGTGATCAAAGAAACTAATTTCCGCAGACGCAAGTGCCTCGAATCAACACTAATCGCTGTTTCGAATACAATTAAACAAAACAAAGGCAGCTTCACCATCTCGGAAGTCTTAGCAAGAATCCTCCTGAAAACAGTAAACCTTGCCATCACATAGTCTGTCCTGTTATACTACACAAAGCACATTACAGAGAGTAAACACTGAAAAAGGCCTTCTCTATCCAGTCTATGTTTGTCCCAACCTATTTTTATGTTACCCAAGTAATAACTTTTATATCCTTTTACTCATGTACGAATTAATTTCTCTACCATATTGTCACTACTACTACTACTACCACTACTACTACTACTACCACTAGTGAACATCGAAATGGTACCTCACTAGTATTGCACCTCACTCTGAGCCTTTATATACCCTCTGTGTCCACATACTTCTTGTATCGGCTTGACAAAGCTCCTGGAGATTGAAACGTTGCCACAAAAAATGTCACATTAGTTGTACTTGTGTCCTTTTACTTTACATAATACATATAAGAACATTTCCAGTTTTATGGAGTGGTGATGGAGTAACACAGTATTATATATTCTGATTCAAAACTTGATGTTATCAGTCTCTCAGGACCGTAAATCGGTTGAACTGGTTAATTATATTGAAGATGCCGGAGCTGAAGCTATTACTCAATCTCTGTAAACATGAATTTAGTGCACACACACACACACACACACACACACACACACACACACACACGTCCCTGGAAACTGGGCAACTACCTGAGGTATGGAAGACGGCAAATGTAGTTCCCATTTTTAAAAAAGGAGACAGAAAAGAGGCACTAAACTATAGACCTGTGTCATTGACGTGTAAAGTATGCAAAGTTATGGAGAAGATTATCAGGAGGAGAGTGGTGGAGCACCTGGAACGGAACAAGAGTATAAATGCCAACCAGCACAGATTAATGGAAGGCAAATCCTGAGTCACAAACCTTCTGGAGTTTTATGATAAAATAACAGAAGTAAGACACGAGAGAGAGGGGTGGGTTGATTGCATCTTCTTGGACTGCAAGAAGGCCTTTGACACAGTTCCTCACAAGAGATTAGTGCAGAAGCTAAAGCATCAGGCGCATATAACAGGAAGGGCACTGCAATGGATCAGAGAATACCTGACAGGGAGGCAACAACGAATCATGGTACGTAATGATGTATCACAGTGGGCACCTGTGACGAGCGGGGTCCCACAGGGGTCGGTCCTAGGACCAGTGCTATTTTTGGTATATGTGTGAACGACATGATGGAAGGGTTAGACTCAGAAGTGTCCCTGTTTGCAGATGATGTGAAGTTAATGAGGAGAATTAAATCTGATGAGGACCAGGCAGGACTTCAAAGAGACCTGGACAGAGTGGACACCTGGTCCAGCAAATGGCTTCTCAAATTTAATCCTGCCAAATGCAAAGTCATGAAGATAGGGGAAGGGCGCAGAAGACCACGACAGAGTATAGGCTAGGTGGCCAAAGACTGCAAACCTCACTCAAGGAGAAAGATCTTGGGGCGAGTATAACACCGAGCATGTCTCCGGAAGCACACATCAATCAGATAACTGCTGCAGCATATGGGCGCCTGGCAAACCTGAGAACAGCATTCCGATACCTTAGTAAGGAATCGTTCAAGACACTGTACACCGTGTATGTCAGGCCCATACTGGAGTATGCAGCACCTGTTTGGAACCCGCACTTGATAAAGCACGTCAAGAAACTAGAGAAAGTACAAAGATTTGCGACAAGGTTAGTTCCAGAGCTAAGGGGAATGTCCTATGAAGAAAGATTAAGGGAAATCGGCCTGACGACACTGGAGGACAGGAGGGTCAGGGGAGACATGATAACGACATATAAAATACTGCGTGGAATAGACAAGTTGGACAAAGACAGGATGTTCCAGGGAGGGGACACAGAAACAAGAGGCCACAATTGGAAGTTGAAGACACAAATGAGTCAGAGAGATATTAGGAAGTATTTCTTCAGTCATAGAGTTGTAAGGCAGTGGAAAAGCCTAGAACATGACGTAGTGGAGGCAGGAACCATACACAGTTTTAAGACGAGGTTTGATAAAGCTCATGGAGCGGGCAGAGAGAGGGCCCAGTAGCAACCGGTGAAGAGGCGGGACCAGGAGCTAAGACTCGACCCTTACAACCACAAATAGGTGAGTACAAATAGGTGAGTACACACACACATACACACACACACTGCGTGGAATAGACAAGGTGGACAAAGACAGGATGTTCCAGGGAGGGGACACAGAAACAAGAGGCCACAATTGGAAGTTGAAGACACAAATGAGTCAGAGAGATATTAGGAAGTATTTCTTCAGTCATAGAGTTGTAAGGCAGTGGAAAAGCCTAGAACATGACGTAGTGGAGGCAGGAACCATACACAGTTTTAAGACGAGGTTTGATAAAGCTCATGGAGCGGGCAGAGAGAGGGCCCAGTAGCAACCGGTGAAGAGGCGGGGCCAGGAGCTAAGACTCGACCCCTACAACCACAAATAGGTGAGTACAAATAGGTGAGTACACGCAGACACACACACACACACACACACACACACACACACACACACACACACACGCGCGCGCGCGCGCGCGCGCACACACACACACACAGGGTCAGGGGAGACATGATAACGACATATAAAATACTGCACGGAATAGAGAAGGTGGACAAACACAGGATGTTCCAGAGATGGGACACAGACACAAGAGGTCACAATTGGAAGTTGAAGACTCAGATGAATCAAAGGGATGTTAGGAAGTATTTCTTCAGTCATAGAGTAGTCAGGCCATGGAATAGCCTAGAAAGGGATGTAGTGGAGGCAGGAACCATACATAGTTTTAAGGTGAGGTATGATAGAGCTCATGGGGCAGGGAGAGAGAGGACCTAGTTGCAATCAGCGAAGAGGCGGGGCCAGGAGCTGTGACTCGACCCCTGCAACCACAAATAGGTGAGTACAAATAGGTGAGTACACACCAAAGAATGCAAACCTCGTTCAACGAGAAAGATCTTGGGGTGAGTATAACACCGAGCACGTCTCTGGAAACACACATCAACCAGATAACTGCTGCAGCATGTGGGCGCCTAGCAAATCTGAGCACAGCGTTCCAATACCTTAGTAAGGAATCGTTCAAGACGCTGTACAACGTGTATGCCAGGCTGACCCTGCCGACCCTGTGGACTCTATTGTGGCACTGGGGAAGTCCCTGGGGTTGGAGTTGAGGGGTGAGGATGTGTAAGAGTTGGTGGAGGACCACAGGGAAGAGCTAACCACTGAAGAGCTGCAAGAGCTTCAACCTGAACAGCAACAGACTGCAGCTGAGGAACTTGCTTCAGAAGAGGAGGACGAGGGAGTGAAGGAGGTGCTTTCTTCAGAGATTAAGAACATTTGTGCAAAGTGGAATGATGTGCAAAGTTTTGTCGAGAAGTACCACTGTGACAAAGCTGAAACAAGCCATATCTGCAACATGTTTAGTGACAAAACCTTGTCCCACTTTAGGGAAATCTTAAAGAGACACGGGAAATAGAGCACTCTGGACAGTTATTCTGTGACACAGGGGTCCAGTGACTCTCAAGCTGGTCCTAGTGGCAATAAAAGACAGGGAAGGGAAGTAACCCCAGAGAAGGCTTTGTTACCTAAAGTCTTTATGGAGGGGGATTCCCCTTCCAAACAGTAACTCCTCCCTCTTTCCTCCTCCCTATCTTCCAAAAGCCAGCATTAGCCTTCAATAAAGGTATGTAATATTTACATAATATTTATATATAATTGTTAAAAAAATTATTTTTATGTGAATATTTTTGTTTGGAATGGATTAATTGTATTTACATTAATTCTTATGGGAAATATTATTTCGGTTTTCGGCCGCCTTTCGGTTATAATCTGGAACGGATTATGGCCGATAACTGAGGGTCCATATATATATATATATATGTATGTATATATATATATATATATATATATATATATATATATATATATATATATATATATATATATATATGTATGTATATATATATAGATAGATAGATATAGATATACAGTAGTTACGTTCCTGAAAACACCATGTAAGGTGAACTGAATATCTTATGGGGAAAATAAGGTTACATTCCTGAGAGCCCCAAAACAGCCTAAAGACTTTTTTTTAGGCCTCCACATCTTACAAAAATAAAAGTGAATATGTAATTGCAGTTCATTGTTGTGATGTATTATATTGTTTTTACTGCTTAAGACTACAAATGTAACAGAAATAATAGTATTTCTTACCTTAAATTGTGGTTGCTGGTGTTTATGATTGTGAAGAGAGTGGAAAGTTAAGTTGTGGTCCTACTGGGCTGAGGTGGATGGTAGAGGTTCTGGTACTGAAGTTGATGGTTGTACTGGAGTGTCTAACCTTGTCATTCAGTCAACCAAGTCGTTCAGTAAGTCAGTCAAGTGATTCAGTAAGTCAGTCAAGTGATTCAGTAATTCAGTCAAGTCATTCAGTAAGTCAGTCAAGTCATTCAGTAAGTCACTCAAGTCATTCAGTAAGTCAGTCAAGTCATTCAGTAAGTCAGTCAAGTCATTCAGTAAGTCAATCAAATCATTCAGTAAGTCAGTCAGGTCATTCAGTTAGCCAAATAATTCAGTAAGTCAGTCAGATCATTCAGTAAGTCAGTCAAGTCACTCATTAAGTCAATCACTCAGTCATTCAGTAAGCAGTCAGTCAGTCAGTCACTAAGTCAGTCAGTCACACAAATTTATGTTTACTTTTTTAAGTATACAAAGTAACACTTCATTATGGCCACAGGATGTCTTGTTTAATATCTTTGTTTCCTTCGTTAATTCTAAGACTTAATTGTTTACACCTTTTCTCGCCACTTTGAGCAACACTGGTATGCTTACTGGGTGTCATGACTGCTTGCTAGATACAACATGTAGCAATTAAAAGATCAAAACACAATTCATAATCACAAGCTTGTAACAGAGAAGTTGGACTCGACATGTATGAAGTACGATGGTGGGGTGGTGGTGTGGTGTCGGGGGGGGGGGGGGCTGGGGATGGTGGGAGGTCTCCCCAGCTGAACCACAACAAGATCACTTGAGGAAAAGGCAAGTTTTTTTTTTTACCTTCCCGCAAACTGAACATTATCAAATTCATCATACAACTTGTTGCCGCAATTCTTCAGTTGTGCTATACTCAAATCGTGCCAAATAAACTCTTGCTAAATAACGGTCTACTGTATATATAACAGGCCTAGTGTCTAATTGACATGTGCCTAGGACAAAATGGTAACAAACACACACACACACACATACACACACATACATACACACACATACACACACATACACACACACACACACACACACACACACACACACACACACACACACACACACACACACACCAAAGAATGCAAACCTCACTCAAGGAGAAAGATCTTGGGGTGAGTATAACACCGAGCATGTCTCCGGAAACACACATCAACCAGATAACTGCTGCAGCATATGGGCGCCTGACAAATCTGAGAATAGCGTTCCGATACCTTAGTAAGGAATCGTTCAAGACACTGTACATCGTGTACACCAGGTCCATACTGGAGTATGCAGCGCCTGTTTGGAACCCACACTTGATCAAGCACGTCAAGAAATAAGAGAAAGTGCAAAGGTTTGCAACAAGGTTAGTTCCAGAGCTAAGGGGAATGTCCTACGAAGAAAGGTTAAGGGAATCGGCCTGACGACACTGGAGAACAGTAGGGTTAGGGGAGACATGATAACAACATGCAAAATACATACCTTAACCTATAATTCACCTTACATTTTCACCTGCAGTTCACTGAACATATTCACCTGTGTTCACCCTACATCACCTGTGTTCACCCAACATCACCTGTGTTCAACCTACATCACCTGTGTTCACCCAACATCACCTGTGTTCACCCAACATCACCTGTGTTCACCCTACATCACCTGTGTTCACCCTACATCACCTGTAGTTCACCCAACACGACATAAAGCCGAATAAAACTGTATCAAAACATGACTAATAAAGCTTTGAAAAACTTTATTGCACACATGACTGATCATTCTAAGGTTTTATCAAATCAAGGACGACAAAGATCAAAAAAGAAGAGAAACACTGTGTCATTAAGAGCTATAGTGGGCAATGTCATGTACAAAATAATTTATTCTCGGTTATAATAATTATATATATGTAAAATAAAGCAAGTTAAGTTTTGAAGCAGAATTATCATTCTCAAGGAAATCAAATATATCCAGAAACATTGTTAAACCTTCCATATTGTAACAACAGTATATACAGAAATATTGCTAAACCTTCCATATTGTAACAACAGTATATACAGAAACATTGCTAAACCTTCCATACCGTAACAACAATATATACAGAAACATTGCTAAACCTTCCATACCGTAACAACAATATATCCAGAAACATTGCTAAACCTTCCATACCGTAACAACAATACATACAGAAACATTGCTAAACCTTCCATACCGTAACAGCAATATATACAGAAACATTGCTAAACCTTCCATACCGTAACAACAATATATCCAGAAACATTGCTAAACCTTCCATACAGTAACACAATAAATAATCACTGTTAAAAACTATTAAAAAATCTCAGAAATAAATGCAGTAATAACACAGAGGTTGTTAACGTCGTCAATTATATGCTTAATTGTTAATACGTAAAAAATACATTGTTAATACCAGCTATTATTACGTGGCTCTGTTATTAACAATATTTTCTAGAAACATTTATTTAGCAAATAAATTTATAATGTCTTAGGAAGAGTCTTGTCTGCAGTGTGAGAGTGACTGTCAGGAAGCTGACCTTCCAAATCCTCCCCCAGTACCAACAATACCACCAGTCCGATGACATTCTTCTTTGCAAATACACAGGGTCTAAAGCCAGCAACAAACAACAAAATATCTTTCATCCGTGGACTGCTTGCAGAGGCAAAGGCAATGTTCGCGGCTTTCACTGAGACCCACATAAAGGATCACTTGGACAACGAAATATGGATCCCAGGTTACAACCTATACAGATGTGACAGAGTGAACAGGCAAAAGGGAGGGGGTTGGCCTGTACATTGTAGAGTCACTTGTTTGCACAGAACTGCTTAATGCCTCAAATGATGTAGTGGAAGTTTTAGCAGTAAAGGTCGAGAACCAAAACCTAGTCATTGTGGTAGTCTACAAGCCTCCGGATGCAACATCCCAGCAATTCCAGGAACAGCTGTTAAAAATTGACCACTGTCTGGAAAATCTTCCAGCTCCTGCACCCAACATCTTGCTCCTGGGAGATTTCAACTTAAGGCACCTAAAATGGAGGAATATAGCAAATAATATTGTTGCAGTAATAACAACCAGGAGGCAGCTCTGATGAAAACTCACACTCACACGAGCTTTTAAATCTCTGCACAAAATTCAATTTAAACCAGCAAATAATAGAGCCTACTAGACTGGAGAATACACTAGACCTCATCTTCACTACCAATGATGATCTGATAAGAAATGTCACCATATCAAAAACAATATACTCAGATCACAACATAATTGAGGTTCAGACATGTATGCGTGGAGCCCCAGACCGTCATAATGAGATTAGTCACGAGGGAGCATTCACCAAATTCAACTTCAATAACAAAAACATAAAGTGGGACCAAGTAAACCAAGTCCTAACCGATATAAGCTGGGAAGATATACTAAGCAACACAGACCCCAACTTATGCCTAGAACAGATTAACTTGGTGGCACTCGATGTATGCACAAGGCTTATTCCTCTAAGAAAAAGGAGTAGATGTAAAATAGAAAGAGACAGGCGCTCCCTTTACAGGCGACGAAAAAGAATAACAGAGCGGCTAAAAGAGGTCAATATATCTGAAATGCGTAGGGAGACACTGGTCAGAGAAATAGCAAGCATCGAACTTAAGCTAAAGGAATCTTATAGGAGTCAGGAATCGCGGGAAGAACTAAAAGCCATAAATGAAATCGAAAGAAACCCAAAGTATTTCTTCTCCTATGCCAAATCAAAGTCGAGTACAACGTCCAGTATTGGGCCCCTACTTAAACAAGATGGGTCCTACACAGATGACAGCAAGGAAATGAGTGAGCTACTCAAGTTCCAATATGACGCAGTTTTTAGCAAGCCGCTAACCAGGCTGAGAGTCGAAGATCAAAATGATTTTTTTATGAGAGAGCCACAGAATTTGGTTAACACAAGCCTATCCGATGTTATCCTGACGCCAAATGACTTCGAACAGGCGATAAATGACATGCCCATGCACTCTGCCCCAGGGCCAGACTCATGGAACTCCGTGTTCATCAAGAACTGCAAGAAGCCTCTATCACGAGCCTTTTCCATCCTATGGGGAGGGAGCATGGACACGGGGGTCGTCCCACAGTTACTAAAAACAACAGACATAGACCCACTCCACAAAGGGGGCAGTAATGCAACAGTAGAGAACTACAGACCGATAGCACTAACATCCCATATCATAAAAATCTTTGAAAGGGTCCTAAGAAGCAAGATCACCACCCATCTAGAAACCCATCAGTTACACAACCCAGGGCAACATGGGTTTAGAACAGGTCGCTCCTGTCTGTCTCAACTATTGGATCACTAAGGCAAGGTCCTAGATGCACTAGAAGACAAAAAGAATGCAGATGTAATATATACAGACTTTGCAAAAGCCTTCGACAAGTGTGACCATGGCGTAATAGCGCACAAAATGCGTGCTAAAGGAATAACAGGAAAAGTCGGTCGATGGATCTATAATTTCCTCACTAACAGAACACAGAGAGTAATCGTCAACAGAGTAAAGTCCGAGGCAGCTACGGTGAAAAGCTCTGTTCCACAAGCACAGTACTCGCTCCCATCTTGTTCCTCATCCTCATATCCGACATAGACAAGGATGTCAGCCACAGCACCGTGTCTTCCTTTGCTGATGACACCCGAATCTGCAGGACAGTGTCTTCCATTGCAGACACTGCAAGGCTCCAGGCGGACATCAACCAAATCTTTCAGTGGGCTGCAGAAAACAATATGGAGTTCAACTATGAGAAATTTCAATTACTCAGATATGGTAAACACTAGGAAATTAAATCTTCATCAGAGTACAAAACAAATTCTGGCCACAAAATAGAGCGAAACACCAACGTCAAAGACCTGGGAGTGATCATGTCGGAGGATCTCATCTTCAAGGACCATAACATTGTATCAATCGCATCTGCTAGAAAAAATGACAGGATGGATAATGAGAACCTTCAAAACTAGGGAGGCCAAGCCCATGATGACACTCTTCAGGTCACTTGTTCTATCTAGGCTGGAATTTTCCTGCACACTAACAGCACCTTTCAAGGCAGGTGAAATTGCTGACCTAGAAAATGTACAGAGAACCTTCACGGCGCGTATAACGGAGATAAAACACCTCAATTACTGGGAGCGCTTGAGGTTCCTAAACCTGTATTCCCTGGAATGCAGGCGGGAGAGATACATGATTATATACACCTGGAAAATCCTAGAGGGACTAGTGCCGAACTTGCACACGAAAATCACTCACTACGAAAGCAAAAGACTTGGCAGACGATGCAACATCCCCCCAATGAAAAGCAGGGGTGTCACTAGCACGTTAAGAGACCATACAATAAGTGTCAGGGGCCCGAGATTGTTCAACTGTCTCCCAGCATACATAAGGGGGATTACCAACAGACACCTGGCAGTCTTCAAGCTGGCACTGGATAAGCACCTAAAGTCGGTTCCTGACCAGCCGGGCTGTGGCTCGTACGTTGGTTTGCGTGCAGCCAGCAGTAACAGCCTGGTTGATCAGGCTCTGATCCACCAGGAGGTCTGGTCACACACCGGGCCGAGGGGGCGTTGACCCCCGGAACTCTCTCCAGGTAAACTCCAGGTTCCTGACAGTGTGAGAGTGACTGTCAGGAAGCTGACCTTAATGACAGTGTGAGAGTGACTGTCAGGAAGCTGACCTTCCTGACAGTGTGAGAGTGACTGTCAGGAAGCTGACCTCCCTGACAGTGTGAGAGTGACTGTCAGGAAGCTCATCTTCATGACAGTGTGAGAGTGACTATTAGGAAGCTCATCTTCCTGACAGTGTGAGAGTGACTGTCAGGAAGCTCATCTTCCTGACAGTGTGAGAGTGACTGTCAGGAAGCTCATCTTCCTGACAGTGTGAGAGTGACTGTCAGGAAGCTCACCTTCCTGACAGTGTAAGAGTGACTGTCAGGAAGCTCACCTTCCTGACAGTGTAAGAGTGACTGTCAGGAAGCTCATCTTCCTGACAGTGTGAGAGTGACTGTCAGGAAGCTCATCTTCCTGACAGTGTGAGAGTGACTGTCAGGAAGCTCACCTTCCTGACAGTGTAAGAGTGACTGTCAGGAAGTTCATCTTCCTGACAGTGTGAGAGTGACTATTAGGAAGCTCATCTTCCTGACAGTGTGAGAGTGACTGTCAGGAAGCTTATCTTCCTGACAGTGTGAGAGTGACTGTCAGGAAGCTTATCTTCCTGACAGTGTGAGAGTGACTGTCAGGAAGCTCACCTTCCTGACAGTGTGAGAGTGACTGTCAGGAAGCTCACCTTCCTGACAGTGTAAGAGTGACTGTCAGGAAGCTCATCTTCCTGACAGTGTGAGAGTGACTATTAGGAAGCTCATCTTCCTGACAGTGTGAGAGTGACTGTCAGGAAGCTTATCTTCCTGACAGTGTGAGAGTGACTGTCAGGAAGCTTATCTTCCTGACAGTGTGAGAGTGACTGTCAGGAAGCTCACCTTCCTGACAGTGTGAGAGTGACTGTCAGGAAGCTCACCTTCCTGACAGTGTAAGAGTGACTGTCAGGAAGCTCACCTTCCTGACAGTGTGAGAGTGACTGTCAGGAAGCTCACCTTCCTGACAGTGTGAGAGTGACTGTCAGGAAGCTCATCTTCCTGACAGTGTGAGAGTGACTGTCAGGAAGCTCATCTTCCTGACAGTGTGAGAGTGACTGTCAGGAAGCTCACCTTCCTGACAGTGTAAGAGTGACTGTCAGGAAGCTCACCTTCCTGACAGTGTAAGAGTGACTGTCAGGAAGCTCATCTTCCTGACAGTCATCTTCCTGTGAGAGTGACTGTCAGGAAGCTCATCTTCCTGACAGTGTGAGAGTGACTGTCAGGAAGCTCACCTTCCTGACAGTGTAAGAGTGACTGTCAGGAAGTTCACCTTCCCGTCAGTGTGAGAGTGACTGTCAGGAAGCTCATCTTCCTGACAGTGTGAGAGTGACTGTCAGGAAGCTCATCTTCCTGACAGTGTGAGAGTGACTGTCAGGAAGCTCACCTTCCTGACAGTGTGAGAGTGACTGTCAGGAAGCTCATCTTCCTGACAGTGTGAGAGTGACTGTCAGGAAGCTCACCTTCCTGACAGTGTGAGAGTGACTGTCAGGAAGCTCATCTTCCTGACAGTGTGAGAGTGACTGTCAGGAAGCTCATCTTCCTGACAGTGTGAGAGTGACTGTCAGGAAGCTCACCTTCCTGACAGTGTGAGAGTGACTGTCAGGAAGCTCACCTTCCTGACAGTGTAAGAGTGACTGTCAGGAAGCTCACCTTCCTGACAGTGTGAGAGTGACTATCAGGAAGCTCATCTTCCTGACAGTGTGAGAGTGACTGTCAGGAAGCTCACCTTCCTGACAGTGTGAGAGTGACTGTCAGGAAGCTCATCTTCCTGACAGTGTGAGAGTGACTGTCAGGAAGCTCATCTTCCTGACAGTGTGAGAGTGACTGTCAGGAAGCTCACCTTCCTGACAGTGTGAGAGTGACTGTCAGGAAGCTCATCTTCCTGACAGTGTGAGAGTGACTGTCAGGAAGCTCACCTTCCTGACAGTGTGAGAGTGACTGTCAGGAAGCTTATCTTCCTGACAGTGTGAGAGTGACTGTCAGGAAGCTCACCTTCCTGACAGTGTGAGAGTGACTGTCAGGAAGCTCATCTTCCTGACAGTGTGAGAGTGACTGTCAGGAAGCTCATCTTCCTGACAGTGTGAGAGTGACTGTCAGGAAGCTTATCTTCCTGACAGTGTGAGAGTGACTGTCAGGAAGCTCATCTTCCTGACAGTGTGAGAGTGACTGTCAGGAAGCTCACCTTCCTGACAGTGTGAGAGTGACTGTCAGGAAGCTCATCTTCCTGACAGTGTGAGAGTGACTGTCAGGAAGCTTATCTTCCTGACAGTGTGAGAGTGACTGTCAGGAAGCTCACCTTCCTGACAGTGTGAGAGTGACTGTCAGGAAGCTCATCTTCCTGACAGTGTGAGAGTGACTGTCAGGAAGCTCATCTTCCTGACAGTGTGAGAGTGACTGTCAGGAAGCTCACCTTCCTGACAGTGTGAGAGTGACTGTCAGGAAGCTCATCTTCCTGACAGTGTGAGAGTGACTGTCAGGAAGCTCATCTTCCTGACAGTGTGAGAGTGACTGTCAGGAAGCTCACTTTCCTGACAGTGTGAGAGTGACTGTCAGGAAGCTCACCTTCCTGACAGTGTAAGAGTGACTGTCAGGAAGCTCACCTTCCTGACAGTGTGAGAGTGACTGTCAGGAAGCTCATATTCCTGACAGTGTGAGAGTGACTGTCAGGAAGCTCACCTTCCTGACAGTGTGAGAGTGACTGTCAGGAAGCTCATCTTCCTGACAGTGTGAGAGTGACTGTCAGGAAGCTCATCTTCCTGACAGTGTGAGAGTGACTGTCAGGAAGCTCACCTTCCTGACAGTGTGAGAGTGACTGTCAGGAAGCTCATCTTCCTGACAGTGTGAGAGTGACTGTCAGGAAGCTCACCTTCCTGACAGTGTGAGAGTGACTGTCAGGAAGCTTATCTTCCTGACAGTGTGAGAGTGACTGTCAGGAAGCTCACCTTCCTGACAGTGTGAGAGTGACTGTCAGGAAGCTCATCTTCCTGACAGTGTGAGAGTGACTGTCAGGAAGCTTATCTTCCTGACAGTGTGAGAGTGACTGTCAGGAAGCTTATCTTCCTGACAGTGTGAGAGTGACTGTCAGGAAGCTCATCTTCCTGACAGTGTGAGAGTGACTGTCAGGAAGCTCACCTTCCTGACAGTGTGAGAGTGACTGTCAGGAAGCTCATCTTCCTGACAGTGTGAGAGTGACTGTCAGGAAGCTTATCTTCCTGACAGTGTGAGAGTGACTGTCAGGAAGCTCACCTTCCTGACAGTGTGAGAGTGACTGTCAGGAAGCTCATCTTCCTGACAGTGTGAGAGTGACTGTCAGGAAGCTCACCTTCCTGACAGTGTGAGAGTGACTGTCAGGAAGCTCATCTTCCTGACAGTGTGAGAGTGACTGTCAGGAAGCTCATCTTCCTGACAGTGTGAGAGTGACTGTCAGGAAGCTCACCTTCCTGACAGTGTGAGAGTGACTGTCAGGAAGCTCACCTTCCTGACAGTGTGAGAGTGACTGTCAGGAAGCTCACCTTCCTGATAGTGTAAGAGTGACTGTCAGGAAGCTCATCTTCCTGACAGTGTAAGAGTGACTGTCAGGAAGCTCACCTTCCTGACAGTGTAAGAGTGACTGTCAGGAAGCTCATCTTCCTGACAGTGTAAGAGTGACTGTCAGGAAGCTCACCTTCCTGACAGTGTGAGAGTGACTGTCAGGAAGCTCACCTTCCTGACAGTGTAAGAGTGACTGTCAGGAAGCTCATCTTCCTGACAGTGTGAGAGTGACTGTCAGGAAGCTCATCTTCCTGACAGTGTGAGAGTGACTGTCAGGAAGCTCACCTTCCTGACAGTGTGAGAGTGACTGTCAGGAAGCTCACCTTCCTGACAGTGTGAGAGTGACTGTCAGGAAGCTCACCTTCCTGATAGTGTAAGAGTGACTGTCAGGAAGCTCATCTTCCTGACAGTGTAAGAGTGACTGTCAGGAAGCTCACCTTCCTGACAGTGTAAGAGTGACTGTCAGGAAGCTCATCTTCCTGACAGTGTAAGAGTGACTGTCAGGAAGCTCACCTTCCTGACAGTGTGAGAGTGACTGTCAGGAAGCTCACCTTCCTGACAGTGTAAGAGTGACTGTCAGGAAGCTCATCTTCCTCAGATCAAACTCAGTCATGATTGTTTCTCTTCCTTTTATCAATACATTTGCTGTCATGTTATTGTTGTTATTACCATTATTACCATTATTACCATTATTCTCATTACCATTATTATTATTATTGTCACTGATGCACATATAATAATTATAAGCTTTTTATTATTAACATTTTAGTAACTGTTATTATTATTATTATTATAATTACATGTCAACACATTTTTCATTATAACTTAAATTTCTGAGGAAGTTTTAAATCTTTGATGGATTCTCAACACATGAAACTTGAGGTAAACTGAAATTATCAGGAGATCATGTTAGCTCCATGTCCTTGGAACAAGAAACTTATAACCACAATTTTCTTACTCCATACGAAATTCGTACTGAAATAATTATATTCCAATACGTTTTATGTATTTTCTGAAGTGTTTTAAAAAAAAAAAAAAAAAAAAAAAAAAAAAAAAAAAAATATATATATATAATATATATATAAGGCAGCCGGGATTGATGGGATAAAGATAGAAATGTTAAAAGCAGGTGGGGATATAGTTTTGGAGTGGTTGGTGCAATTATTTAATAAATGTATGGAAGAGGGTAAGGTACCTAGGGATTGGCAGAGAGCATGCATAGTTCCTTTGTATAAAGGCAAAGGGGATAAAAGAGAGTGCAAAAATTATAGGGGGATAAGTCTGTTGAGTGTACCTGGTAAAGTGTATGGTAGAGTTATAATTGAAAGAATTAAGAGTAAGACGGAGAATAGGATAGCAGATGAACAAGGAGGCTTTAGGAAAGGTAGGGGGTGTGTGGACCAGGTGTTTACAGTGAAACATATAAGTGAACAGTATTTAGATAAGGCTAAAGAGGTCTTTGTGGCATTTATGGATTTGGAAAAGGCGTATGACAGGGTGGATAGGGGGGCAATGTGGCAGATGTTGCAAGTGTATGGTGTAGGAGGTAGGTTACTGAAAGCAGTGAAGAGTTTTTACGAGGATAGTGAGGCTCAAGTTAGAGTATGTAGGAAAGAGGGAAATTTTTTCCCAGTAAAAGTAGGCCTTAGACAAGGATGTGTGATGTCACCGTGGTTGTTTAATATATTTATAGATGGGGTTGTAAGAGAAGTAAATGCGAGGGTCTTGGCAAGAGGCGTGGAGTTAAAAGATAAAGAATCACACACAAAGTGGGAGTTGTCACAGCTGCTCTTTGCTGATGACACTGTGCTCTTGGGAGATTCTGAAGAGAAGTTGCAGAGATTGGTGGATGAATTTGGTAGGGTGTGCAAAAGAAGAAAATTAAAGGTGAATACAGGAAAGAGTAAGGTTATGAGGATAACAAAAAGATTAGGTGATGAAAGATTGAATATCAGATTGGAGGGAGAGAGTATGGAGGAGGTGAACGTATTCAGATATTTGGGAGTGGACGTGTCAGCGGATGGGTCTATGAAAGATGAGGTGAATCATAGAATTGATGAGGGAAAAAGAGTGAGTGGTGCACTTAGGAGTCTGTGGAGACAAAGAACTTTGTCCTTGGAGGCAAAGAGGGGAATGTATGAGAGTATAGTTTTACCAACGCTCTTATATGGGTGTGAAGCGTGGGTGATGAATGTTGCAGCGAGGAGAAGGCTGGAGGCAGTGGAGATGTCATGTCTGAGGGCAATGTGTGGTGTGAATATAATGCAGAGAATTCGTAGTTTGGAAGTTAGGAGGAGGTGCGGGATTACCAAAACTGTTGTCCAGAGGGCTGAGGAAGGGTTGTTGAGGTGGTTCGGACATGTAGAGAGAATGGAGCGAAACAGAATGACTTCAAGAGTGTATCAGTCTGTAGTGGAAGGAAGGCGGGGTAGGGGTCGGCCTAGGAAGGGTTGGAGGGAGGGGGTAAAGGAGGTTTTGTGTGCGAGGGGCTTGGACTTCCAGCAGGCATGCGTGAGCGTGTTTGATAGGAGTGAATGGAGACAAATGGTTTTTAATACTTGACGTGCTGTTGGAGTGTGAGCAAAGTAACATTTATGAAGGGATTCAGGGAAACCGGCAGGCCGGACTTGAGTCCTGGAGATGGGAAGTACAGTGCCTGCACTCTGAAGGATGGGTGTTAATGTTGCAGTTTAAAAACTGTAGTGTAAAGCACCCTTCTGGCAAGACAGTGATGGAGTGAATGATGGTGAAAGTTTTTCTTTTTCGGGCCACCCTGCCTTGGTGGGAATCGGCCGGTGTGATAATAAAAAAAAAATATATATATATATATATATATATATATATATATATATATATATATATATATATATATATATATATATATATATACCGTAATATTCTGTTTTTTTTTTTCTTATACAACTTACACCTTCAACATGTACCGCAGCTTACACCTTCAACATGTACCGCAGCTTACACCTTCAACATGTACCGCAGCTTACACCTTCAACATGTACCGCAGCTTACACCTTCAACATGTACCGCAGCTTACACCTTCAACATGTACCGCAGTTTACACCTTCAACATGTACCGCAGTTTACACCTTCAACATGTACCGCAGCTTACACCTTCAACATGTACCGCAGCTTACACCTTGAACATGTACCGCAGCTTACACCTTCAACGTGTACCGCAGCTTACACCTTCAACGTGTACCGCAGCTTACACTTTCAACATGTACCGCAGCTTACACCTTCAACGTGTACCGCAGCTTACACTTTCAACATGTACCGCAGCTTACACTTTCAACATGTACCGCAGCTTACACCTTCAACTGTGCCGCAGGTTACAACTTCAACTGTACCGCAGCTCACACCTTCAACTGTAACGCAGCTTACACCTTGAACTGTACCGGAAATTACACCTTCAACTGTACTGCAGCTTAAAACCTGAACGCTAAAGCAACTTGCACCTTCAACTGTACCGCAGCTTACACTTTCAACTGTTCCGCAGCTTACAACTTCAACTGTAACGAATCTTACACCGTCAACTGTACCGCAGCTTTCACCTTCAACTCTACCGCAACTTACACATTAAACTGTACCGCAGCTTAGGCTTTCAACTGTACCGCAACTTACACCTTCAACTGTAGCGCAGCTTACACCTTCAACTGCACCGCAACTTATACATTCAAATGTACCGCAGCTTACACCATCAACTGTACCGGAAATTACACCTTCAACTGTACAGCAGCTTACACCTTCAACTGTTACGCAGCTTACACCTTCAACTGTTACGCAGCTTACACCTTCAACTGCACCGCAACTTATACATTCAAATGTACCGCAGCTTACACCATCAACTGTACCGGAAATTACACCTTCAACTGCACCGCAACTTACACCATCAACTGCACCGCAACTTACACCTTCAACTGTACCGCAGCTTACACCTTCAACTGTACCGTAGCTTGGAAATTAGAAGGAGGTGTGGGATTACTAAAAGTAATGTCCAGAGGAGTGAAGAGGGGATGTTGAGGTGGTTCTGGCATTTAGAGAAGACGGTACAAAACAGAATGACTTGAAGAAAGAATAAATCTATGGTTGCAGGAAGGCGAGTTAGGGATCGTCCTAAGAAAAGTTGGAGGGGGTAAAGGAGGTTTTGTGTGCAAGGAGCTTAGACTCTCTGCATGTGTGCGTGACCGTGTTAGGTAGGAGCGAGTGGAGAAAAATATTTTTATGACTTGACTTGGCATTAATGAAGGGATTCAGGGAAACCGGTTAGCCGAATTTGAGTCCTGGAGGTGTGAAGTAGAGCGTGTGCGTTCTGAAGAAGGGGTGGAGATATGTTGCAGTTTTGGAACTATAGTATTTGCACACCTCTGGCAAGACAGCGATGGAGTGAGTGATGATGAAAGTGTTTCTTCTTTGTCGGGTTACCCTGCCTCGGTGGGAGACGGCAGAAGTGTTACAAAAAAAAGGTGGACTGGGTTTTTGAAAAAAAAAATTCTCTGTCACTGCGCAATTTCTGGAATGTATTACGTATCCCTAAACCCCATTCCCAGGAGCTTCAGTGCACGCGATTGCAATATTTAACTGCATTATCAGCCTAAGCTGATAATGCAGTTAAATATTCGTGTTGAAGAACTCAAGGAAAGCTTCATGAGTCATCATTTCGAAAATAATATCCAAATTTCAAAACTTTCAATAATTCCAAAGAAGCCAGTATCCTAATATAATCAAACACGATGCGCTTAAAACCGATCAGATATTGCACTAATCAGATGCGACACTCAGAAACTATCACAGGAAAAGAAGTATTTAAATTTTTCAGATGTTGTACCAAAAAACAAGAAGCAAATTAGAACCTAAACATAACAAAAATAACCCAAATTTTCTCTAAGTTAGAGTGACCAGCTTTTAAGTAACTTCAGTAACATCAGTAACATGTTTATGGGCACATAAATGAACATACAGTTGATTTAACCTAAGATAAATAAAGTCAAATATTGTGACACATTTCTGATCAGAAGAGACAATCTCCAATTATTTCAGAGACACCAATCAATATAAAAAATAAAACTGGCACTAAACTTACACAATCTTGCATTAAGAGATTGTTTACTTTGAGGAAAACACATCACAAAAACTTCAAAGTTGAACAGAAGATGTATTTACCAGTTATGGCACAGAATCCAACAAGATTTGTGGCTACACAATGTTAATGTATGAAGTGTTCCATGTATATCATATAATGTATCAGCAAGGAAGATTGATGCCTTTCACAACTGTTATATTTTTATCAGAGGAAAGCGCTAAATCCTTGCGTTCGTGGAATGGGAGGCATTCAGATTAACTACATGCCAAGGGAAGAAAAGTTCATTGTATCATGATGCCATCACTTGCATTAAGGAAAAATAATGCAAAACGGTAAAATTCTGAACCATTTTGATATTAAAAATGGCAAATGGCAGCAACACACTCCATTAAATATACAAACTTTCTACTAAGTAGTATACACGAATATTGAAATTCTGAAGCTGCTGAGGGAAATCTTTCACCATATATCAAATTGAAACAAACTTTCTGCATGACATGTGTAGTATTGTGTATAGGTTACTCACGCATGAAAATGGATCCGTGAATATTGTCTAAAATACCTTACACGTGTGTTGAACATGTTAATTGATACTTGCTACACCTGCAGTGAAATATATGGTGCTAGCTGATCCAAAGCCAGCTTTAAAATTGAAATGTGCAGTTTAATTTATTTGTTCAATCATTTGTTTGGTCATACCTGAGCTCAAGTGAATCTTGGTTTTCGAGGTATGATAAAATAAGCACAGGTTCCAGCCAACTGGTTCCACTCCATTTTAAAAAGTCTGTATTGCTGCCACTAGATTCATGACCCAAGAAGGATTTCTGAGAGTCTTTCTGTAGTCCGTAAAGTTCTGGCCATGAAGTGTATATAACAATATTTATAACAATATTTGTGCTGATTTAGGAGATTCCAGTACATTTTCAAGCCGAACAACGTCATCAATATTGTTCGCATCTCTACGTTTTGTCTTTGTGTTATACGCACGCCTCACTGATGTCAGTCCTTGATCAGTTACTTCCTGTATGGACTTACTAGCTTGAGATGTTTACCAGAATATATAGTAAATCCACACTACTGCTACTTACCTTCTGAAGGTCATCACTGGATCCATCTTGGTCTGCACACCAAGAAATATTGATCAAATTCACACAAAAAATTAGTAATAATAAAATAATAACAATAGAGATAATAATAGTGATATAATAATAATAATAATAATAATAATAATAATAATAATAATTATTATGGTAATAATTATAATAATAATTCAAGATAATATGGGACATAATTGTTTGTAGTGAGTCAATTTTACATTTTATTAAAATTAGCTTTGAAACATTACGCCTGAAAATAGTAATTTATACATGTTATTACAATTATTTATTGTGATTTATATAATTAGCCTACATAAATTATCATATAAATTGTTAAATTATGCCTCCTATTCATTTTGCCATGGGTAGGCTTACAATGTTTTTTGCAGCAGAAAAGTAAAGTGAAAAACGATAGCATTTAATAATCTATGGTTGGAGTATTATTTATTACTCAATATTCAGGGTAAAAAATCTCAAAATTCAACGTCGGATTGTCTTATTTTTTGATTCAATATAGTTATGTTCAGAAATCTGATCACCCACTTTTACCCTTAAGTGCCAAATAAATTTTTCATATATAGTGGTACTGGAGTTGGAACAGTTCCCAACTCCAACAATTATGTAAGTGTATTTTTGTAAGTGCTTTTATAAGTGTATTTTTAGGAGTCTGAAATGGACTAATCTAATTTACATTATTCCTTATGGGAACAAATTCGTTGGGTCTCGGCCTTCTGGAACGAATTAAGTTCGCAATTCGAGGTACCATGTATATATATATATTTTTTTTTTAAATGTCACCAGACTACTGGTGGTGTAATAAAATTATTATAATAAAATAAATCGTTCACCGAACATTCCACTATTTTTACCGAAGAAGGAAGCAAGATGAAGCAAGAATTTTCTGTGCCATGAATGTTGTTATCGCGACGAAGGTCCCGGACAAGTTGGAAGTGACATACAACGTAGCAATATTTGCTACGGAAGTGTACTCACCTATTTGTGGTTGCGGGGGTCGAGTCACAGCTCCTGTGTGAAAGCTTCTCTGGTTCCCCAGCTGCTGCTGTTGCTGCTACCCAGTGCTATATGACCCTTGTGGTTTTAGCGCTTGCTACTACTGATAATCATAACAATAACAATAATTATAATAATAATGCTACCGCTACCCTTCATAGGGCCGACAACTACTCAACCATCAAGAACGTGTATTCTTAGACACTTCCACATTACCTTGAAACAGTCCCGGCTCCGCAGAACGGTTCATCTTATGATTAGGTGATCAGATGACAAGTGCTAGTGTTTAAACTAATAACTACATATGAGGGATTCTGGCTTGGTGGCTGTGTTGTGAGGTGAGACCATGTTCTGAGCCTCGCTGCTGGTTGAGATGGACAGTGTCGTTGCTGACACAGTATTTAGAATGCAAGGTCACATTCAGCTCCGCCTTGGCCACCTTCTGCTATGTAAACAGTGGAGAAGAAAGTTAGTGTGAGAGCTAGTTTGGCCGACGTGTAACCCGACGAGTCTCGTCGTGTCTCTACACGACTGCCGCATCTTGTCCTGTATCTGCATCTCCAGAGCACAAAATAAGTCACCAGGGTGTGGACTGCTCGCCCACACATTCAACACTGCTAAAAGGTACGAACGGCAAAAGTGTATATGAATATTACATTACAACTTTTTATTTGATACTTGTGGCTATTGTCAGATAAGATAAGATAAGATAAGATTTCGTTCGGATTTTTAACCTCGGAGGGTTAGCCACCCAGGATAACCCAAGAAAGTCAGTGCGTCATCGAGGACTGTCTAACTTATTTCCATTGGGGTCCTTAATCTTGTCCCCCAGGATGCGACCCACACCAGTCGACTAACACCCAGGTACCTATTTGCTGCTAGGTGAACAGGACAACAGGTGTAAGGAAACGTGTCGAAATGTTTCCACCCGCCGGGAATCGAACCCGGGCCCTCCGTGTGTGAAGCGGGAGCTTTAGCGAGTAATATTCTGTCATTCTATATATCTAGGGAGATCATTTAGGCCATAATTTGCCCTCACATGACTATCATTGAATTTTTGCCTGTCGCAAACCTCTGCATCATGCCGTACATTTAATGTCACTTTATTGGATCTAAACATTCAACGATACTGGTCATGAAAATCTCTAAAAAGCAAGTCATCCTGGTTACTTTAAGGAGATAAAAGAATACTTTAAAATACAAACCAAAATTTTCTGCTAAAAACTGTCTACTTCTGTTTTAACCTTTCAGTTGGTCAAGGAATTGAACTTGTTCGCTCCTTCATTGAAGAGATCTTGAAGAGATCTTGAAGAGATCTTGAAGAGATCTTGATTTCTTCCAATTGTCAATATACAGCGTTGCCTCTGCGGATTTAATGCTCCCCAGCAATAATAATAGTAACTACATTTGGGCCGATGCGCGATCCGAGAAACGTATCCCACTATTCCATAATTCCAGTCCCCTGTACCTCAGTGCACACGACTGGAAAAGTGCAGAGTGCGGCATAAGATGATAATACAGTCAAATATTAACGTTGTAAATTTGAATGGAATTGCAAGAGTCACTCGCAAGGAAACTAATGTTCAATTTCTTCACTAAAAACGTTAAATTAGGATATTACACTGCCAAATATAATTCAATGCATTCAAAGAGAACTAAATGAAATATTCTAAAGTATACGAGCACATTAAGCTTGAAGTCGCACAAAAGTTGCATTATTAACATCTTGGGTGGAAAGAAGCTAACCAGATGCCACACTCAAAAAATAGAAGAATTAAAATTTTTCAAATCCCCCCCCCCCCAAAAAAAAATAGACTTTGAAAGGGTAAAATTAATTCAAACATATCTTCAAGTAAGATTGACCACCTTTAAAGTAAGTACAGTAAGTTAGTAATTAAGTTTTATGTAAGTTTAATGTACATAGAATATAGATTTTTAACAAAGGTCTTCAAGGTACATAGTAGATATAGACATAAATAAACGTTACTCGTTGATTTTCTCTGAGAAAACAAAATAACGTCGAACACTGTTACTTATTTCTAACAAAAAAAAAGAAGACATTCACCAATTATCTCACAGAAACCACTTTGGTAAATATAACTGACACATAATAACTTGCATAACTTAACATCAATAAGTTAGGTTTGGTAAGGTCCGTCAGAAAACAGGTCTTAGTCATATGATGACCCGCAACTGGAGCTTTTGGTCATCTGACTGAGGCCTGCTGCTGGCTTACCGGTCCACTCCTTGAGATATAAAGGATTTTGTTAGTAGTTAGCATTAAAAGTTTAAAGATGACCAGAAGCTCTTTCGTGACTTCTTACATCATCAAGGAAATATATGATAAAATGAGAAACCCCGAAAGCACTTGGAATTTCACTATTTTTTCACAACGGTTGTTCTGTATATGATATCACCTGTTGACTGTGATGTTACTGCGTGTATATATATATAAATATATATATATATATCTATATATCTATATAAATATATATATATATATATATATATATATATCTATATATTTTGGCCAAACATTCACAAAAATACAACAGAAATTAAAACAACATAGGTAATTCAGAGCTACATCTCGAATACTTCCTCCAGCTCCCCTGCGGTGGGCCGCGTGCCCAGAATGCTGCAGGCGTTTCCTCTCTGGATCGCAACATTGAGTCTCTGAAAGAGGAAGCTGGTCGCCCTGTGGTCCTTGGTTTCTATGATGAGCTTTTCACCCAGGTCTTTGAGGAACTTTTTAGCACACTTGCCTCATGCTCCAAGGGTCTCCGACCCTATTGGAATGAAGTTATAGCAAGGGGGAAGGTCTTCATATTTTTGGATCTTCTGGGTCTCCCTGTGACTGGCAGCTCCACCCCCTTCCACTACGGAGTATGGCAAGTAGGTGTCTGCCAATGTGGTGGCACAGGTGTAGTCCCAAGCAATCTGCTTTCCATCCTTCCAGGGTAGCATAGTGGCTCCTTCAGGACGCTTTTGACTTCCATCAGACCTCTGTACTTGGGGTTCCCGTTGAGCTGGGCAACGGGCTGTGGCGAGGCTTCTCTTTATGATGTCATTGACCTCCTCATGTCTGGCATACTTCCCTTCTGCTGTTTGACACACGAGACCATGAAGTCCGAATTGATCAGCTGTCGCTCTGCCGCAAATACACCTATGTTCGGTGAGGATGGGGGCGGCTAGGCGAAGAGCAACACCAATCCGAAAGGCCTGTGGGTTGAGACGGGTGCCCAGGGAGGAATTGGGAACAGCTAACCGGAAATCTCCTGAGTGTGGTGCCTTCACTGCCAGGAGACAAGCTTTGTCCTTTCCTGAAGCATTGGAGAGCATTGTGTTGGCGATTTTTTCCATGATCGGTTTGTCCAAGTGGGACTGTTTGTGCTCTCTGGGAGGAGCTGATCTACTGGAGGAGTCTGTAAGGGTGTCCCACCGAATCGCTGCTTCAGTAAACCTGGGGTCTTGAGCTCCTACCACGTCTCTCAAGCATTCGGGAACTATCTTCTTGATTAATGCGCTGGAAGCCAAACACGAAGATAGAAAAGCAGGTAAAGCAACATGCGTTGCTTTGCGCACCCCTATGTCTCCCAGTCGCACTGGGAGGGTTGCCTGATCCCATTGCTGATCCTCTAGTGACAGGTGCAGTGCCTTCTTAAAAGTTGATCTCAGGTGTGCGTCATATTCATCGAGTGCTGGATTGTCAAAAGAGGGTGCACACCTCAGGAAGTAAGTGAGTCTTGGCATAGTAAGACACCTTGTGAGGAGATACAGAGCATCATGGGCATCAAGATCGCTTATTCTCTCCTCCATTCTCAATATATATATATATATATATATATATATATATATATATATATATATATATATATATATACATATACATACATACATAATGTGTGTGTGTTGGAGGTGTTTATGTTTGTGCTTGTGTTGGAGCTGAACCAACCCTCATAGAGACAGAAAAAATAAAAACAGTTCATATATTTTTGTATATTTCGATTACTGTCTGAGATCTTCGTCAGCAGTACCGAAGAATAACAGTTCTGAGTTTATATAGAATATACTCTGACATATGTTGACAGAAATAGTCAATGTACTTATCACAACTAATTGCACTTCCGGAAATTTTGCTATCTGTGGAGAAGCTGGTTAGATAAGTACACTTCTTTCATGAAACAAATATAAGACAAGCGTTATTTATCATTTAACAGCATGATTTCTAGCAGCCGCTCCCTGGAAATCCCTTGGAGTTGCTGTATCAGTGTGCACTGAGGCTGTTGATTAGCAAGTTAGACATACAGTTTGCCACAAAGGAGCGTATATCCAGCACTCATATATTTGAAATGCGTAGTGGTACTCACTGGGTTTTTGTAGATGGTTTTCCAATAACGGTCTCTAAGAAGCGTAATATTCTACTCACACATACCTGAACACTGCAGTGTCTTGGGGCAAATGAAAGGGGAATAAAACCAACCTGACTCATAGCTGGAGTCCTGTGTCGTTGGCGTTATGTTAGGTGTTGACACCAGGCCGATGTCGGTGTCTGGACTGAAGACTGGCAAAGTGTCTCGGCGAATGTTGCACTAATGTTCGCCACAACGTTGGGAATGTTCATTGCAATCACTCGCAATACCGGTTGTACTCTACGTCATTCAATACCATCATTTGTTCAAAGTTTCGTGGAATTATCCACAGCAGGGAGAACACTCTCAGTGTTCAATCAAGAAAGTCACACAGAGACGCAATAAAGTATAAACACTACGTGATTTCGTTCTAACGCGAATTTTCTGACTCTCTAAAGGAACTAGTCTAACTTTCCTAGTTTCCTGAGATTGTCAAAATGAACAAGAGTCAAGAATGCACTGGTCACTACTGTCTTTTGACGATAAGGCGGCAATCTGAGGCCTCGTCCTGCCCAGCACACACCAGTCCATCGTCCGCACAAAGCAATATGCCGAACTCGGCTTTATAACCCTTCCTTACTACACATTGCAAAATGAATAACACAAGAATTGTTTCCTTGTTGTTTAGCTGTAGTTACAAGTCAATGTTCCTGAATGTGAGTAGCTCTCCCTCCGTGGGTGAGTAGATCTCCCCCGTGGGTGAGTAGCTCTCCCTCTGTGGGTGAGTAGATCTCCCCCGTGGGTGAGTAGCTCTCCCTCCGTGGGTGAGTAGATCTCCCCCGTGGGTGAGTAGCTCTCCCTCCGTGGGTGAGTAGCTCTCCTCCGTGGGTGAGTAGCTCTCCTCCGTGGGTGAGTAGATCTCCTCCGTGGGTGAGTAGATCTCCCCCGTGGGTGAGCAGCTCTCCCTCCGTGGGTGAGTAGCTCTCCTCCGTGGGTGAGTAGATCTCCCTCCGTGGGTGAGTAGCTCTCCTCCGTGGGTGAGTAGCTCTCCCTCCGTGGGTGAGTAGCTCTCCTCCGTGGGTGAGTAGATCTCCCTCCGTGGGTGAGTAGATCTCCCCCGTGGGTGAGCAGCTCTCCCTCCGTGGGTGAGTAGCTCTCCCTGAGTGGGTGAGTAGATCTCCCACGTGGGTGAGTAGCTCTCCCTCCGTGGGTGAGTAGCTCTCCTCCGTGGGTGAGTAGCTCTCCCTCCGTGGGTGAGTAGCTCTCCCTATGTGGGTGAGCAGCTCTCCCCCCGTGGGAGAGTAGATCTCCCCCGTGGGTGAGTAGCTCTCCCTCCGTGGGTGCGTAGCTCTCCCCCTGTGGGTGAGTAGATCTCCCCCGTGGGTGAGTAGCTCTCCCTATGTGGGTGAGTAGCTCTCCCCCGTGGGAGAGTAGCTCTCCTCCGTGGGTGAGTAGATCTCTCCCGTGGGTGAGTAGCTCTCCCTCCGTGGGTGAGTAGCTCTCCCCCTGTGGGTGAGTAGCTCTCCTCCGTGGGTGAGTAGATCACCCCGTGGGTGAGTAGATCTCCCCCGTGGGTAAGTAGCTCTCCCCCGTGGGTGAGTAGCTCTCCCCCGTGGGTGAGTAGCTCTCCCCCGTGGGTGAGTAGCTCTCCTCCGTGGGTGAGTAGATCTTCCCCGTGGGAGAGTAGCTCTCCCTCCGTGGGTGAGTAGCTCTCCCCCGTTGGTGAGTAGCTCTCCCCCTGTGGGTGAGTAGCTCTCCCCCCGTGGGTGAGTAGCTCTCCCCTGTGGGTGAGTAGCACTCCCCCCGTGGGTGAGTAGCTCTCCCCCCGTGGGTGAGTAGCTCTCCCTCTGTGAGTGAATAGCTCTCCCCCGTGGGTGAGTAGCTCTCTCCTTGTGGGTGAGTAGCTCTCCCCCCGTAGCTCTCCCCTGTTGGTGAGTAGCTCTCCCCCGTAGGTGAGTAGCTCTCCCCCCGTGGGTGAGTAGCTCTCCCCACGTGGGTGAGTAGCTTTCCTCCGTGGGTGAGTACATTTCCCCTGTGGGTGAGTAGCTTTCCCCCCTTAGATGAGTAGCTCTCCCACGTGGGTGAGTAGCTCTCTCCCGTGGGTGAGTAGCTCTCCCCCGTGGGTGAGTAACTCTCCCCCGTGGGTGAGTAGTTATCTCACGTGGGTGAGTAGCTCTCCCCCGTAGGTGAGTAGCTCTCCCCCCGTGGGTGAGTAGTTCTCCCCCGTGGGCGAGTAACTCTCCCCCGTGGGTGAGTAGCTCTACCCCCGTAGGTGAGTAGCTCTCCCTTCGTGGGTGAGTAGCCTTCCCCCAGTGGGTAACTCTCCCCCCGTGGCTAACTCTCCCCGTGGGTTAGTAGCTCTCTCACGTGTGTGAGTAGCTCTCCCCCGTGTGTGAGTACCTCTCCCCCCGTGTTTGAGTAGCTCTCCCCCCGTGGGTGAGTAGCTCTCCCCGGTGGGTGAGTAGTTCTCCCCCAGTGGGTGAGTAGCTCTTCCCCCGTGGGTAAGTAGCTGTCCCCCCGTGGATGAGTAATTCTCTCCACGTGGGTGAGTAGCTGTCCCCCGTGGGTGAGTAGCTCTCACCCGTAGGTGAGTAGCTCTCCCCCGTAGGTGAGTAGCTCTCCCCCGTTGGTGAGTACCTCTCCCCCCGTGGGTGAGTAGCTCTCCTCCGTGGTTGGGTAGATCTCCCCCGTGGGTGTGTAGCTCTCCCTCCGTGGGTTAGTAGCTCTCCCCCAGTGGGTGAGTAGCTCTCCCCCTGTGGGTGAGTAGCTCTCCCCCTGTGGGTGAGTAGCTCTCCTCCAGTGGGTCAGAAGCTCTCCCCCAGTGGGTCAGTAGCTCTCCCACTGTGGGTGAGTAACTCTCCCCCTGTGGGTGAGTAGCTCTCCCCCTGTGGGTGAGTACCTCTCCCCCTGTGGGTGAGTAGCTCTCCCCCAGTGGGTCAGTAGCTCTCCCCCTGTGGGTGAGTAGCTTTCCCCCAGTGGGTCAGTAGCTCTCCCCAGTGGGTCAGTAGCTCTCCCCCAGTGGGTCAGTAGCTCTCCCCCTGTGGGTCAGTAGCTCTCCCCCTGTGGGTGAGTAGCTCTTCCCCTGTGGGTGAGTAGCTCTTCCCCTGTGGGTGAGTAGCTCTCCCCTTGTGGGTGAGTACTACTACAATACTACTACTACTACTACAACAATATTACTACTACTACTACTACTACTACAATACTACTACTACTACTACTACTACTACTACTACTACTACTTCTGCCACTACTACTAACTCTTCCACTACTACAACTAGTACCACTAATACTAGCACTACTACTACTACTACTACTACTACTACTACTACTACTACTACTACTACTACTTCTGCCACTACTACTACCTCTTCCACTACTACAACTAGTACCACTAATACTAGCACTACTACTACTACTACTACTACTACTACTACTACTACTAACTCTTCCACTACTACTACAACTAGTACCACTAATACTAGCACTACTACTACTACTACTACTACCACCTCTTCCACTACTACTACAACTAGTACCACTAATACTAACACTACTACCACTACTTCCGCCACTACTACTACCTCTTCCACTACTACTACTACTAGTACCACTAATACTAACACTACTACTACTACTACTACCACCTCTTCCACTACTACTACAACTAGTACCACTAATACTTACACTACTACCACTACTTCCTCCACTACTACTACCTCTTCCACTACTACTACTACTAGTACCACTAATACTAACACTACTACTACTACTACTACTACCACCTCTTCCACTACTACTACAACTAGTACCACTAATAATAACACAACTACCACTACTTCCGCCACTACTACTACCTCTTCCACTACTACTACTACTAGTATCACTAATACTAACACTACTATTACTACTACTACTACTACCACCTCTTCCACTACTACTACAACTAGTACCACTAATACTAACACTACTACTACTACTACTACTACTACTACCACCTCTTCCACTACTACTGCAACTAGTACAACTAATACTAACACTACTACTACTGCTACTACTACTACTACTACCACCTCTTCCACTAGTACCACTAATACTAACACTACTACTACTACTACTATTACTACTACTACCACTGCTACACTACTACTACTACTACTACTACTACTACCACACCACTCACCACACTACCATCATACACCACCATACTACCCATTAGCACCACTACCTCCACTACCACCACCACAGCACCACCATCGCCACCACCACCTACCACCACCACCACCACCACCACCACCGCCAAGACCACCACTCCACCTACCATTACCACCGCCACCACCACCACCACCGCCACACCACCACCATACCACACCACCACCACCGCCACACCACTACCACTCTACCACACCGCCACCACCACCACTACCACCTCCACTACCACTACCACCACCACTACCACCTCTGCCGACCACTACCACTACCACTACTACTACTACTACCACTGCCACACCATCACTACACTACATACCACCTAGTATCCACTACCTACCACCGTCTTCACCACCTACCACTACTATTACTACTGCTACCACTACCTCACCACTACCACTACCACCACCGCTGCACACCATACTACCACCTGCCACACCACTACTCACCACTAACACCACTGCCACACCACTACCACTACTACCACTACTACTCTACCACTACCACCACCTGCCACACCACCACTACCACACCTACTACCACTACCACTACCACCTCCACACTGTCCACACCATTACTACTACCACACCATTACACCTACCACTACTACCTATTACTACCTCCACCACCACCACCTCCACCACCTACTCACCACACCACCTACTGACCACCACCACCACCAGACCAATACACCACACCTACCACCGCCACCACCACCGCTACCACCTTACCACCACCACCATACCACCTACCACCACTACCACCACTACGCCACACTACCACTGACCTCACCGCCACCTACGACTACACTTACTACCTACTACTACTACTACCTACTACTACTACCACCATATTACCATACTACTACTACCATTATACCGCTACTACGACCTGTCCACCACTACTACTACCACCTGACACCACATCCACTACTACCACTGCCATATCGCCACCAATACCTACTACTGCCATTACCGCTACACCACCACTCCACACCTACCTACCACTGCCACCACCACCTGCCAAGACCACCACTACCACCACCTCTCATACCGCCACCACACTACACCACCTACTACCTACCACCGCTACACCACTCACCACTACTACTACCACACCGCCACCACCACCACTACCACACTCCACCTACCACTACTACCACCTACCACCGCCACTCACACCACCACTACTACCACCACCACCTGCCACCACCTCACATACACACTACCACCTACACACCACCACCACCTACACACCATCACCACCACTACCACCACCACCACCACACCACCTCCACCACCACAGCCACACCACCACCACTACCATGCCACCACCACCACCACCACCACTACCACACCACCACTCCACCACCACCACCACCACCACCATACCACACCACCACCACCACCGCACACCACCTACCACCACACCATTCGCCACCACCACACCACCACCACCACCACCGCCACCACCACTACCACCACCACCACACCACCACCACACCACCGCCTACCACCTACCACCACCACCACCATGCCACACCTACCACCACCCACCACCACCACCACCACCACCTTACCCACCACCACCACCACTATCACCACTACCACCACCACCTACACCACTGCACCACTACCACACCTACTGCCACACCACTACCACTACTACCACCACCGCTACTACCACTCACTCACCTACTCACCACTACACCACCACTGCCATTACCACCAGCTACCACCACTACCACCACCGCTCACACTACTCACCACCATTACCACTGCTCCACCACTACACATCACCACCACCACCGCCACCACCTGCCTACACCACCACCACTACACCACCACCACTCGCCTACCACCACCCCACACTACCACACCACTACCACCACCTGCCACACCACACTACCTACCATCCACCACCACCACTCACACCATACTACCACTACCTACTACCATTGCACCAATCACTACCACTACACCACTACCACTACCACTACCACTAGCCACTACACCACTCCACCACACCACTACCACCTACATGCCACCACTCACCACTGCACTACCACACTACCACCACCTACACACTACCACCACCACCACCACCACCACACCTACACCACTACCACTACACCTACTACTACCACCACCACCACCACTCACTACCATTAGCACCACCACCTACCACCACCATCACCACTCCACCACCTACCACTTACCACTACCACCACACCACCACCACCACCACTACCATCACCACCATTACTCCACTACCACCACCACCACCACCACCGCCACCACCACCACCACCACCACCACCGCCACCACCACCACACCACTACCACCACCTGCCACACCTACCACCTACCACCTACCACCTACCACTACCACCACTGCCACACCTACTACTACTACTACCACCTCCACCACTACCACTCCACAGCCACACTCACTACCACTACATCCATTACCACTAGCCACTACCTACCACCACTGCCTCACTACCACTACCACATCCACCATACCACTACTACCTACCACCACCACTACCACCACCACACTACTACCACTACCACCACTGCCACACCACTCCACTACAACACCACTACACACCTACTCACCACTACTCCACTACTACTACTCACTACTACTACCACCTGCCACACCACTACCACACCATTACTACTACACCACCACCACATACCACCTACCACCACACCACCACTACCTACTATACTACCTCTACCATCACTATTACTACCACTACCTACTACTCACTACCACTGCTACACCTACTACTATTACTATTACTACTACTACTACCACTATACCACTGCTACTACTACCTGCTACCACCACTGCCACACCACCACTCCACTACTATACTACTACCTGCCACATCACCACTACCACCACTACTACACCACCGCCACACCACCTCACCACTACTGCCACTACCACTGCCACCACCACCACACCACTACCTACCTACTACCACCGTCACCTACTACCACTACTACCACCACTACCACCACCACTGCCACTACCACTACACCACAACTCCACCACCACTACCTACTCACTACTCCACACCACCATACCACCTACCACCACTGCTACCACCACTACCACTACCACCACCACTACCAATACTACCACTCCACCACTACCACTACACATACTACCACTACCACCTACTACCTACTACCATACCTACCACTACTACACCTACCACTACCACTACCACTCACCTCTGCCACCATACACTCCACTACCACCAACCAGCCACCACCACCACCACCACCGCCACACCACCACTACCTACCACCACTCCACTACCACCACCACACCACTAATACTAACACCTACCACCAACTGCCACTACCACCACCATCCACCACTACCTACTACTCACCACCACCTACCACCACCACTACCTACTACCACCAATCACCACCACCACCACCCCACCACCTACCACCACTACCACCACCTCCACCACCACTACCTCCACCTACTAGCACCACCACCACCACTCACCACTAACACCTACTACCACTACTACTACTACCACCTCCTTCCACTACTACTACCACCGGTACCACTAATCACCACTACTCACTACCACCACTACTACCACTCCACCACTACATCACCACTACCACCTACTTACTACCACTACCTACTACTACCTCTACCACCACTCACTACTACCTACTACTAACCTACCACTAATTACAATAGCACCATACTACTCCACTACCACTACTACCACTCTTCCACCACTACTCAACTAGCACCACCAATACTCAACACTACCACTACTACTACTACTACCTCCACTACCTACTACCACTACCTAGTACCACTAACCATACTAACATCACATACTACCTACTACTACTACTTCCACAATACACTACACTACTACTACTACTACCACTACCACTACTACCAATACTTTACTCCACTACTACCTACCACTTCTTCCACACCATACCTACTAGCCACCACCAACCACTAACACCACCTACCTACACCACTACCACCACCCCTTCCACTACCACCACAACTAGCACCACCTAATAACACAACCACCACTACTCCGCCACCACTACCACCTTCCTTCCACCACCACCTACCACCACATCCACCACCACCAACACTACTACCATCACTACCACCTTCCACCACCACCACAACCAGCCACCACCTACCTACCAACCACTACACACCACTACTATCACCACCTCCTTCCACTACCACTGCAACTAGTACAACCATACTAACACCACTACCACTGCTACTACCTACCATACACCACCTCCACTGACCACTAATACTAACACTCCACTACCACTACCTACATTACCACTACCAGCACCACCACCTACCACCTAACCACTACCACCACTACCACCACCACTCACCACCACCTACACCACTCCACCGCCACCACCACTACCACCACCACTGCCACCACCACCACCACCACCACACCACCACCACCGCCACCACCACCACCACTACCACTGCCACCACCACCACCACCACACCACCACCACCACCACCACCATCACCACCACCACCACCACCACCACCACCGCCGCCTGCCACCACCACCACCACACCACCGCCACCACCACCGCCACCACCACCACCATCGTCACCACTACCATCCACCACCACCACCACACCACACCACACCACCTACCATTACCACCGACTACCACCTCCATTAGCACCACTACCACTACTACACCATTAGCCACCACCACCTGCCACAACCACTACCACCACTACTACCACCACCGCCACACCACCTAGCAACCACCTACACCACCTGCCACCACCACACCACCTGCCACACCACTACCACACCACCACCGCACCTACTACCACCACTACCACCACCACCACCACTGCCACCACCACTACCACTACACCACTGGCCACCACTGCCACACCACTACCCCACATACCACCACTACCACCACCTGCCACACCACCTACTACTACCACTACCATACATACACTACCACCGCTCATCCACACTACACCTACACCACTGCCTACCTACTACTACTACTACTACCACTACCTACCACGCACACCACTACTACCACCTGCACATCTACTACCACCATACCACCACTGCCACATACATACCTACTACTACCACTTCACCACTACCACCACCTGCCACACTACCACTACTACTACTCCACCACTACTACCACTACTACCACCACCGCACACCACTGCCAACCATACCACTACCACCTACCACTACCTACCTACTACCACCACCGCCACCACCACCTACACTACCACTACCATCACCACCACCACCTACTCCACCACCATTACTACCACCACTACCACCGCCACCACCACCTACCACCTACCACCTACCATTCACCACCTACCTACCACCGCCACCGCCACACCAATACCACTACATTACACCACCAATACGCTACCAACTGCCACCACCACTACTACTACACCATCTACATTACTACTACCACTATTATAGCCACTACCTACCACCGCCTACACCACTACCACCTACGAATCACCACTACCACTGCCACACCGCCACCAATACCACCACTGCCACCATCCGCCACATACACTACCACTACTCCACCTACCTACCACCGCCTACACCTGCTACACCACTACCACTACCACTACCACTGCCACCACCGCCACACCACACATCCACCTACCACCACGCTACCACCACTGCCACCACATACTACTACCACTACCTACCACCACACCACACCACACCTACCTACCTACCACCACTCCACTCTACCACCACCACCACTACCACAATACCACCACCACACACTCCACCACCACCACCACCACTCCACCACCACCAGCCACCTACCACCTACCACCACAACACCACCACCACCACCACCACTGGCCACCACCTACTACAACTAGTACCGCTAATACTAACACTACTACCACTACTTCCGCCACTACTACCACCTCTTCCACTACTACTACAACTAGTACCACTAATACTTACACTACTACCACTACTTCCTCCACTACTACTACCTCTTCCACTACTACTACTACTAGTACTACTAATACTAACACTTCTACTACTACTACTACTACTACCACCTCTTCCACTACTACTACAACTAGTACCACTAATACTAACACTACTACCACTACTTCCGCCACTACTACTATCTCTTCCACTACTACTACTACTAGTATCACTAATACTAACACTACTATTACTACTACTACCACCTCTTCCACTACTACTACAACTAGTACCACTAATACTAACACTACTACTACTACTACTACCACCTCTTCCACTACTACTGCAACTAGTACCACTAATACTAACTCTACTACTACTGCTACTACTACTACTACTACCACCTCTTCCACTAGTACCACTAATACTAACACTACTACTACTGCTACTACTACTACTACTACCACCTCTTCCACTACTACTACAATTAGTACCACTAATACTAACACTACTACCACTACTTCCGCCACTACTACTACCTCTTCCACTACTACTACAATTAGTACCACTAATACTAACACTACTACCACTACTTCCGCCACTACTACTACCTCTTCCACTACTACTACAACTAGTATCACTAATACTAACACTGCTACCGCCACTACTACTACCTCTTCCACTGCTACTACTACTAGTACCACTAATACTAACACTACTACTACTACTACTACTACTACTGCTACTACCACCTCTTCCACTACTACTACAACTAGTATCACTAATACTAACACTACTACCACTACTTCCGCCACTACTACTACCTCTTCCACTACTACTACAACTAGTATCACTAATACTAACACTACTACCGCCACTACTACTACATCTTCCACTACTACTACTACTAGTACCACTAATACTAACACTACTACTACTACTACCACCTCTTCCACTACTACTACAACTAGTATCACTAATACTAACACTACTACCACTACTTCCGCCACTACTACCACCTCTTCCACTACTACTACAACTAGTACCACTAATACTAACACTACTACTACTATCTCTTCCACTTCTACTACTACTACTACTATCTCTTCCACTACTACTACAACTAGTATCACTAATACTAACACTACTACCACTACTTCCGCCACTACTACTACCTCTTCCACTACTACTACAACTAGTACCACTTAATACTAACACTACTACTACTACCACCTCTTCCACTACTACTACAACTAGTACCACTAATACTAACACTACTACTACTACTACCTCTTCCACTACTACTACAACTAGTACCACTAATACTAACACTACTACCACTACTTCCGCCACTACTACTACCTCTTCCACTACTACTACAACTAGTACCACTAATACTAACACTACTACTACTACTACTACTACCTCTTCCACTACTACTACAACTAGTATCACTAATACTAACACTACTACCACTACTTCCGACACTACTACTACCTCTTCCACTACTACTACAACTAGTACCACTAATACTACTACTACTACTACTACCACCTCTTCCACTACTACTACAACTAGTACCACTAATACTAACACTACTACTACTGCTGAAAATGAGTTACAATAAAAGGAAATATACTAAGAATAAGGTAAACCGAGTTATTTACATTAAATAAAAGATCAGCTTAACTTTTGTAATGTACATCTTATCAAAGCATTTATTAAATTTTGAAGACTAAAATATGTATGTCATATATTAACTTGAGTCACGAAATCGTAATGACACGATTGCTAACAAACCATACCACGGGCGGGGATAGAACCCGCGATTAGAGTCTCAAAACTCCAGACCGTCGCGTTAGCCACTTGGCCAGCTAGAAATATACCTTGTTGGAGAAATATTAGTGTGGCTAGCTGGCCAAGTGGCTAACGCGACGGTCTGGAGTTTTGAGACTCTCTGATCGCGGGTTCTATCCCCGCCCGTGGTATGGTTTATGTCATATATTGTTTTTACCGTTGAAATATAAACCATGTATTGTTTTTACCATTAAAATGTAAACGTACCAAGGGGGAGGAGAAAAGTTAGATGCTAGATGAATATATAAAGGGACAACTGAAGAGAAGACAAGAGCGAATGAAAACGAAGAGAAAAGGGACAAAGTAAACAGAGGCGGTGAACAAATAACGGACCTTTATTATAGTCCGTTACTGTCTTGTGTGTAGAAGGATCGTGAAGGTCATGAGAGTGGACAAAATAACGAAGGTAGTGGGCATCACGGCGATTGTTCAAGGATAGAACATTCGCTTATGCATATAGACTCTAGACAGGAGAGGAGCGAGAAGCAACTGGACTTAAACGTAATCCTTGACGATGGATGGGATCAAGTTTAGAAAGATTTGCGGGAGGGGCTGCAGAATATATCTGGTCGCCATAGTCTCGATTCGATAAAATTAGAGCTGATCCGCCTCCCACGAAAGTTGAGCGAGGGGTTTAAGGAGGTTCAGCCGGCTATGACAAGTTGCTTTCAGGGAGGTAATGTGAGGTTTCCAGGACCAATGGCGATCAAACAGGAGGCCGAGAAATCTGACCGTATCACTTTGAGGGATAGGAAAGCCGTACAGGTACAATAAAGTATCAGAGACAACAGAACGTCTGGCGAAAGAAATTTGTTTCATTTTAACTCCATAAAATTTAAACCCATGTGAAGTGGCCCAATGGAAAACACTGTTGACAACATTCTGGAGTGAGGCTGCTACTAGGCAACAGTCAGCAGCATTCTGGAGTGAGGCTGCTACTAGGCAACAGTCAGCAGCATTCTGGAGTGAGGCTGTTACTAGGCAACAGTCAGCAGCATTCTGGAGTGATGCTGCTACTAGGCAACAGTCAGCAGCATTCTGGAGTGAGGCTGCTACTAGGCAACAGTCAGCAGCATTCTGGAGTGATGCTGCTACTAGGCAACAGTCAGCAGCATTCTGGAGTGAGGCTGTTACTAGGCAACAGTCAGCAGCATTCTGGAGTGAGGCTGCTACTAGGCAACAGTCAGCAGCATTCTGGAGTGAGGCTGCTACTAGGCAACAGTCAGCAGCATTCTGGAGTGAGGCTGCTACTAGGCAACAGTCAGCAGCATTCTGGAGTGAGGCTGCTACTAGGCAACACTCAGCAGCATTCTGGAGTGATGCTGCTACTAGGCAACACTCAGCAGCATTCTGGAGTGATGCTGCTACTAGGCAACACTCAGCAGCATTCTGGAGTGAGGCTGGTACTAGGCAACAGTCAGCAGCATTCTGGAGTGAGGTTGCTATTAGGCAACAGTCAGCAGCATTCTGGAGTGAGGCTGCTACTAGGCAACAGTCAGCAGCATTCTGGAGTGAGGCTGCTACTAGGCAAAAGTCAGCAGCATTCTGGAGTGAGGCTGCTACTAGGCAACAGTCAGCAGCATTCTGGAGTGAGGCTGCTACTAGGCAACAGTCAGCAGCATTCTGGAGTGAGGCTGCTACTAGGCAACAGTCAGCAGCATTCTGGAGTGAGGCTGCTACTAGGCAACAGTCAGCAGCATTCTGGAGTGACGCTGCTACTAGGCAACAGTCAGCAGCATTCTGGAGTGATGCTGCTACTAGGCAACAGTCAGCAGCATTCTGGAGGCTGCTACCAGGCAACTGTCAGCAACATTCTGGAGTGAGGCTGCTACTAGGCAACAGTCAGCAGCATTCTGGAGTGATGCTGCTACTAGGCAACTGTCAGCAACATTCTGGAGTGAGGTTGCTACTAGGCAACAGTCAGCAGCATTCTGGAGTGAGGCTGCTACTAGGCAACAGTCAGCAGCATTCTGGAGTGAGGCTGCTACTAGGCAACAGTCAGCAGCATTCTGGAGTGAGGCTGCTACTAGGCAACAGTCAGCAGCATTCTGGAGTGAGGCTGCTACTAGGCAACAGTCAGCAGCATTCTGGAGTGAGGCTGCTACTAGGCAACAGTCAGCAGCATTCTGGAGTGAGGCTGCTACTAGGCAACAGTCAGCAGCATTCTGGAGTGAGGCTGCTACTAGGCAACAGTCAGCAGCATTCTGGAGTGAGGCTGCTACTAGGCAACAGTCAGCAGCATTCTGGAGTGAGGCTGCTACTAGGCAACAGTCAGCAGCATTCTGGAGTGAGGCTGCTACTAGGCAACAGTCAGCAGCATTCTGGAGTGAGGCTGCTACTAGGCAACAGTCAGCAGCATTCTGGAGTGAGGCTGCTACTAGGCAACAGTCAGCAGCATTCTGGAGTGAGGCTGCTACTAGGCAACTGTCAGCAACATTCTGGAGTGAGGCTGCTACTAGGCAACAGTCAGCAGCATTCTGGAGTGAGGCTGCTACTAGGCAACAGTCAGCAGCATTCTGGAGTGAGGCTGCTACTAGGCAACAGTCAACAGCATTCTGGAGTGAGGCTGCTACTAGGCAACAGTCAGCAGCATTCTGGAGTGAGGCTGCTACTAGGCAACTGTCAGCAGCATTCTGGAGTGAGGGGGCTACTAGGCAACAGTCAGCAGCATTCTGGAGTGAGGCTGCTACTAGGCAACAGTCAGCAGCATTCTGGAGTGAGGCTGCTACTAGGCAACTGTCAGCAGCATTCTGGAGTGAGGCTGCTACTAAGCAACTGTCAGCAGCATTCTGGAGTGAGGCTGCTACTAGGCAACAGTCAACAGCATTCTGGAGTGAGGCTGCTACTAGGCAACTGTCAGCAGCATTCTGGAGTGAGGCTGCTACTAGGCAACAATCAACAGCATTCTGGAGTGAGGCTGCTACTAGGCAACTGTCAGCAGCATTCTGGAGTGAGGCTGCTACTAGGCAACAGTCAACAGCATTCTGGAGTGAGGCTGCTACTAGGCAACTGTCAGCAGCATTCTGGAGTGAGGCTGCTACTAGGCAACAGTCAACAGCATTCTGGAGTGAGGCTGCTACTAGGCAACAGTCAGCAGCATTCTGGAGTGAGGCTGCTACTAGGCAACAGTCAGCAGCATTCTGGAGTGAGGCTGCTACTAGGCAACTGTCAGCAGCATTCTGGCGTGAGGCTGCTACTAGGCAACAGTCAGCAGCATTCTGGAGTGAGGCTGCTACTAGGCAACAGTCAGCAGCATTCTGGAGTGAGGCTGCTACTAGGCAACAGTCAGCAGCATTCTGGAGTGAGGCTGCTACTAGGCAACTGTCAGCAGCATTCTGGCGTGAGGCTGCTACTAGGCAACAGTCAGCAGCATTCTGGAGTGAGGCTGCTACTAGGCAACTGTCAGCAGCATTCTGGCGTGAGGCTGCTACTAGGCAACAGTCAGCAGCATTCTGGAGTGAAGCTGCTACTAGGCAACAGTCAGCAGCATTCTGGAGTGAGGCTGCTACTAGGCAACTGTCAGCAGCATTCTGGAGTGAGGCTGCTACTAGGCAACTGTCAGCAGCATTCTGGCGTGAGGCTGCTACTAGGCAATAGTCAGCAGCATTCTGGAGTGAGGCTGCTACTAGGCAACAGTCAGCAGCATTCTAGAGTGAGGCTGCTACTAGGCAACACTCAGCAGCATTCTAGAGTGAGGCTGCTACTAGGCAACTGTCAGCAGCATTCTGGCGTGAGGCTGCTACTAGGCAACAGTCAGCAGCATTCTGGAGTGAGGCTGCTACTAGGCAACAGTCAGCAGCATTCTGGAGTGAGGCTGCTACTAGGCAACAGTTAGCAGCATTCTGGAGTGAAGCTGCTACTAGGCAACAGTCAGCAGCATTCTAGAGTGAGGCTGCTACTAGGCAACACTCAGCAGCATTCTAGAGTGAGGCTGCTACTAGGCAACAGTCAGCAGCATTCTGGAGTGAGGCTGTTACTAGGCAGCAGTCAGCAGCATTCTGGAGTGAGGCTGCTACTAGGCAGCAGTCAGCAGCATTCTGGAGTGAGGCTGTTACTAGGCAGCAGTCAGCAGCATTCTGGAGTGAGGCTGCTACTAGGCAACAGTCAGCAGCATTCTGGAGTGAGGCTGTTACTAGGCAGCAGTCAGCAGCATTCTGGAGTGAGGCTGTTACTAGGCAGCAGTCAGCAGCATTCTGGAGTGAGGCTGCTACTAGGCAACAGTCAGCAGCATTCTGGAGTGAGGCTGCTACAAGGCAACACTCAGCAGCATTCTGGAGTGAGGCTGCTACAAGGCAACACTCAGCAGCATTCTGGAGTGAGGCTGCTACAAGGCAACACTCAGCAGCATTCTGGAGTGAGGCTGCTACTAGGCAACAGTCAGCAGCATTCTGGCGTGAGGCTGCTACTAGGCAACTGTCAGCAGCATTCTGGAGTGAGGCTGCTACTAGGCAACAGTCAGCAGCATTCTAGAGTGAGGTTGCTACTAGGCAACAGTCAGCAGCATTCTAGAGTGAGGCTGCTACTAGGCAACAGTCAGCAGCATTCTGGAGTGAAGCTGCTACTAGGCAACAGTCAGCAGCATTCTGGAGTGAGGCTGCTACTAGGCAACTGTCAGCAGCATTCTGGAGTGAGGCTGCTACTAGGCAACTGTCAGCAGCATTCTGGCGTGAGGCTGCTACTAGGCAACAGTCAGCAGCATTCTGGAGTGAGGCTGCTACTAGGCAACAGTAAGCAGCATTCTAGAGTGAGGCTGCTACTAGGCAACAGTTAGCAGCATTCTGGAGTGAAGCTGCTACTAGGCAACAGTCAGCAGCATTCTAGAGTGAGGCTGCTACTAGGCAACACTCAGCAGCATTCTAGAGTGAGGCTGCTACTAGGCAACAGTTAGCAGCATTCTGGAGTGAAGCTGCTACTAGGCAACAGTCAGCAGCATTCTAGAGTGAGGCTGCTACTAGGCAACACTCAGCAGCATTCTAGAGTGAGGCTGCTACTAGGCAACTGTCAGCAGCATTCTGGCGTGAGGCTGCTACTAGGCAACAGTCAGCAGCATTCTGGAGTGAGGCTGCTACTAGGCAACAGTCAGCAGCATTCTGGAGTGAGGCTGCTACTAGACAACAGTTAGCAGCATTCTGGAGTGAAGCTGCTACTAGGCAACAGTCAGCAGCATTCTAGAGTGAGGCTGCTACTAGGCAACACTCAGCAGCATTCTAGAGTGAGGCTGCTACTAGGCAACAGTCAGCAGCATTCTGGAGTGAGGCTGTTACTAGGCAGCAGTCAGCAGCATTCTGGAGTGAGGCTGCTACTAGGCAGCAGTCAGCAGCATTCTGGAGTGAGGCTGTTACTAGGCAGCAGTCAGCAGCATTCTGGAGTGAGGCTGCTACTAGGCAACAGTCAGCAGCATTCTGGAGTGAGGCTGTTACTAGGCAGCAGTCAGCAGCATTCTGGAGTGAGGCTGTTACTAGGCAGCAGTCAGCAGCATTCTGGAGTGAGGCTGCTACTAGGCAACAGTCAGCAGCATTCTGGAGTGAGGCTGCTACAAGGCAACACTCAGCAGCATTCTGGAGTGAGGCTGCTACAAGGCAACACTCAGCAGCATTCTGGAGTGAGGCTGCTACAAGGCAACACTCAGCAGCATTCTGGAGTGAGGCTGCTACCAGGCAACAGTCAGCAGCATTCTGGCATGAGGCTGCTACTAGGCAACTGTCAGCAGCATTCTGGAGTGAGGCTGCTACTAGGCAACAGTCAGCAGCATTCTAGAGTGAGGCTGCTACTAGGCAACAGTCAGCAGCATTCTAGAGTGAGGCTGCTACTAGGCAACAGTCAGCAGCATTCTGGAGTGAGGCTGCTACTAGGCAACAGTCAGCAGCATTCTGGAGTGAGGCTGCTACTAGGTAGCAGTCAGCAGCATTCTGGAGTGAGGCTGTTACTAGGCAGCAGTCAGCAGCATTCTGGAGTGAGGCTGCTACTAGGCAACAGTCAGCAGCATTCTGGAGTGAGGCTGTTACTAGGCAGCAGTCAGCAGCATTCTGGAGTGAGGCTGCTACTAGGCAACAGTCAGCAGCATTCTGGAGTGAGGCTGCTACAAGGCAACACTCAGCAGCATTCTGGAGTGAGGCTGCTACAAGGCAACACTCAGCAGCATTCTGGAGTGAGGCTGCTACAAGGCAACACTCAGCAGCATTCTGGAGTGAGGCTGCTACTAGGCAACAGTCAGCAGCATTCTGGCGTGTGGCTGCTACTAGGCAACTGTCAGCAGCATTCTGGAGTGAGGCTGCTACTAGGCAACAGTCAGCAGCATTCTAGAGTGAGGCTGCTACTAGGCAACAGTCAGCAGCATTCTGGAGTGAGGCTGCTACTAGGCAACAGTCAGCAGCATTCTGGAGTGAGGCTGCTACTAGGCAACAGTCAGCAGCATTCTGGAGTGAGGCTGCTACTAGGCAACAGTCAGCAGCATTCTGGAGTGAGGCTGCTACTAGGCAACAGTCAGCAGCATTCTGGCGTGAGGCTGCTACTAGGCAACAGTCAGCAGCATTCTGGCGTGAGGCTGTTTCTAGGCAACAGTCAGCACCTGCGCAAGCTATAGCAAAGTCATCAACAGAGTGATAACCAAATATTAGATGGGAGAACAGAGGCCAGATTATTTATAGCTAATAGAAAAAGAGTGGGGCTAAGAACACATCCCTTCATCTTGGACAAAGTCTTGGGAAAAGCAAATTATTAACCGGAACACAGAAATGTCTCTCAGATAAGAAGTTTTTAATGAAAAGTGACAGATTGCCTCAGCGGCCTAAGGAATGAATTTGGGCCAAGACGTTATATTTTCAAGTAGTGTTATATGCCTTTTCAAGATCAAAAAAGACTACGATAACCGAGGGGTTACTAACAAAGGCATTACGAACATGGTTATCTAAGCAGAATAAGGGGTCAATAGCAGAGCGGCCGTTACGAAAGCAAAATTGACTACTGGAGAGACTATTGAGTGTCTCTATATACCTCATGAAAAGTCTATTTACTAAAGTCCCATCAACCTGCAAACTGCACTGGTAAGAGCACTGGAACGATAGTGTGAGGTATCATGGCCCGAAGTACCTGGTTTAAGAAAAGGTAGAACAACGGCAGTTTTCCACAGCTGGGAAAGAACCCCTTGCGATCAAATATGATTAAAGAGACGTAAGAGGACTGCAAGAGCTGACAGATGTAAATACTGAAGCAAACGAATATGAATGTCATCATGCCCAGCTGACTAGTTTTAGAAGCTTAAAATGCACAATATAAGACTCGTTTCTGCTAGATGAAAAGTGTAAAGACAGTAACTCCTTTGCAGACTTGGAGGAAAGAAACGAGGGGCACAGGTGGAGCCCCTGAGAAATACGGACAAGATGATTTTCAATCACTGTGGCAACTTCAAGAGGTCTTGCAATGCTAACACCGGCAACCCGAAGAATGGGAGCAGGGTCTGGAGAGTACTTGCCACTCAGTTTTCGTATTTTTTCGAAACTGCATTCATAAAACAAGCCAAAGTGACGGTAGACACATAATCCCGCCAACAAATGCGTTGAGCTTCATGGATGACAAGACGCGCAACCGACCTCACTCGCTTAAAATCAAGGAGTCGCTCTGTGGTCGTATTGTAACTATATCGTCCCCATGTAGCAAGTTTCAAACGTACTATACGAGCACAAGGAGACCACCAAGGCACTCATTTCTGAGAACACCTACTCGAGGTTTGAGGGATTGAACGTGAGGCCGCGGTTCAAAAAAGCAGTTGTAATAGCTCATCAGTGACGAACGAAGAAGGTTCCTCACCAAAAATATTTTGACACGAGTAAAAGTCCCAAATCGCCAGTCCAAATTGCCAATGTAGAATTCGAGGAGGTCGAGAACACGAATGGGAAGTAAGGAGGATAGGAAAATGATCGCTGTCATGTAAATCTAGGAACACAGACCAGGCAAAGCCGAGTGTAGTTGATGAGCAGGAAACTGGGGGATCAATGCAAGAGAGAGAGAGAGAGATTGAGTGCAAGGGTTAAAATGGGTGAGAGTACCCGTATTTAAAACATAGAGGGGAAGAGAAGTGAGAAAAGCCTCTAACTGATCGGCACGAGAGTCACAGTGAGGCTCTCCCAGAGGAAATGATGAGCACTAGAATCCATCACTGGTTTTGTCTCCTTAATTTATTTGGAGATATCCTCACGCGTTTCAGATGACAAGGAAGGGGGAGGGTGAGTAAAGATGGGAGAGACGATGGAAGTTACCAAAGAAGGGGGGGGGAATGGGAGGTTAAAGTTAACTTGGGAGGGGACAGGAGAGGAAGAAACTTGGGTAGGGACAGGAGAGGCAGAATCATGGGAGGGAACAGGAGAGGAAGAAACTTGGGAGGGGACAGGTGAGGAAGACACTTGGGAGGGACAGAATAGGAGGGGACTGTGCGAGGGATAAGGATGAACCGCCACACCCATAACACACAGTAAAAGGTAAAGTACCAGGCACAGAGACTGGTAAGGAAAAATGTCTGGGAAGGATAAGTGAAGGAGGGGTTAAAGGAAATTTGAATTTTGGAGATTTCCTAGAGTTTACCTGGAGAGGGTTTTCGGGGTTAACGCCCCTGCGACTCGGTCCGAGACCAGGCCTCATGGTGGATCAGGGTCTGATAAATGGTTTAACTTTGGAGAAGTAGAGAGGCGAAGGAAAGGTATAGTTTTGGAAGGTGTACACATAGATACATGCGAGCCAGAAGATGAAGATTCAAGGACAGTTTGAGGCGACGAGGTAGAGACCTCGGAGTTCAGGGCTGCAAAAGAGTTAGAAGCAGAGGTGACTGTGGAAGTTGTGACCACAGAGGAGATTGTGGAAGTAGGTGACACCCAGGATAGAGGCCGCTTAGTAACTAGAATAAGAAAGTCGTAGAAGTCTCCCTTGGAGGTTGAGAAGAGAGACTCATGGCGTAGGTGAAACCATCTTTCTCTTTGAGACAGCGGATTTCTCGTTCTTTTAAGTAAACTTGGCAAAGGTGTGAATAAGCTGGGTGAGTCTCATTAAGGCAAGAGGGAGGTAGGCTACAGGATGTTTTGGTGTGGTCGGCAGCATCATAGACCGGGCATTCTGCCATGGACCTGCAATATTTCACTGGTGGCCGAAGCGCCAACAATTTCTACACTCTTGTGGTGTAGGGATCCACTCTCGGACTTGTAAACGATGTCCTACAATATAAACTGAAGACAGAAGTTCTCGGCAGTCAAAAGTTAAGCGAGTTACATTGCAGGGAAAGCGCCTCCGCCCGCGGGCAGGTAGTACGTAAGTGTCCACTTTGAGAATTGGGAGGTCTTAGAGCTCACGTTACTCAAGAATGTCATAAGATATCCGAAAATCATGTGAAACATTGGTACCACTACAAGAACTGAGAGAAATGTGTTTTCGAATCGCGACAGGAATATTATCTATGAAGGCATGAAGGGAAAGATTGTGAGCCTGGCCAGCATTTTCCACGGTGACGGGCTTCCCTGTCATATTTCATTGTTCTGGACGGGTTTCCCTGTCATATTTCATTGTTCTGGAAGGGTTTATCTGTCATATTTCATTGTTATGGACGGGCTTCCCTCTCATATTATATAGTTATGGACGGGTTTCCCTGTCATATTTCATTTTTCTGGACAGGATTATCTGTCATATTTCATTGTTATGCACGGGCTTCCCTCTCATATTATATTGTTATGGACGGGTTTCCCTGTCATATTTCATTTTTCTGGACAGGATTATCTGTCATATTTCATTGTTCTGGAGGGGTTTCTGTCATATTTCATTGTTCTGGACGGGTTTCCCTGTCATATTTAATTGTTCTGGACGGGTTTCCCTGTCATATTTCATTGTTATGGACGGGTTTCCCTGTCATATTTTATTGTTCTGGACGGGTTTCCCTGTCATATTATATTGTTATGGACGGGGTTCACTGTCATATTTCATTGTTCCGGACGGGTTTCCCTGTCATATTTCATTGTTCTGGACGGGTTTCCCTTTCGTACTTCATTGTTATGGACGGGTTTCCTTCTCATATTTCATTGTCCTGGACGGGTTTCCTTCTCATATTTCATTGTTATGGACGGGTTTCCCTGTCATATTTCATTTTCCAGGACGGGTTTCCTTCTCATATTTCATTGTTATGGACGGGTTTCCCTGTCGTATTTCATTGTCCTGGACTGGTTTCCTTCTCCTTTTTCATTGTTCCGGACGGGTTTCGTTGTCATATTTCATTGTTCCGGACGGGTTTCCCTGTCATATTTCATTTTCCTGGACGGGTTTTCCTGTTATATTTCATTGTTCTGGACGGGTTTCCCTGCCATATTTCATTTTCCTGGACGGGTTTCCCTGTCATATTTCGTTGTTCTGGACGGGTTTCCCTGTCATATTTCGTTGTTTAGGACGGGTTTCCTTCTCGTATTTCATTGTTCTGGACGGGTTTCCCTGTCATATTTCATTGTTTAGGACGGGTTTCCTTCTCGTTTTTCATTGTTCTGGACGGGTTTCCCTGTCATATTTGGTTTTCCTGGACGGGTTTTCCTGTCATATTTCATTGTTCTGAACGGTTTCCCTGTCATATTTCATTGTTCTGGACAGGTTTCCCTGTCATATTTCATTGTTTTGGCCGGGATTTCCTTTCATATTTCATTGTTCTGGACTGGTTTCACTGTCATATATAATGGTTCTGGACGGGTTTCCTTCTCATATTTCATTGTTCTGGACGGGTTTCCCTGTCATATTTCATTGTTCTGGACGGGTTTCCCTGTCATATTTCATTGTTCTGGAAGGGTTTCCATCATATTTCGTTGATTAGGACGGGTTTTCTTCTCGTATTTCATTGTTCTGGACGGGTTTCACTGTCATATTTCGTTTTCCTGGACGGGTGTCCTGTCATATTTCATTGTTCCGGACGGGTTTCCCTGTCATATTTCATTGTTCTGGACGGGTTTCCCTGTCATATTTCATTGTTCTGGACGGGTTTTCCTGTCATATCTCATTGTTCTGGACTGGTTTCCCTGTCATATTTCATTGTTCCGGACGGGTTTCCCTGTCATATTTCATTGTTCTGGACAGGTTTCCCTGTCATATTTCATTGTTCTGGACGGGTTTTCCTGTCATTTTCCATTGTTCTGGACGGGTTTCCCTGTCATATTTCATTGTTATGGACGGGTTTCCCTGTCATATTTCATTGTTATAGACGGGTTTCCCTGTCGTATTTCATTGTTATGGACGGGTTTCCTTCTCATATTTCATTGTTCTGAACGGGTTTCATTGTCATATTTCATTGTTCTAGACGGGTTTCCTTCTCATATGTCATTGTTTTTGACGGGTTTCCCTGTCATATTTCATTTTCCTGGAGAGGTTTCGCTATCATATTTCATTGTTCTGTAAGGGCTTCCCTGTCATATTTCATTGTTCTGGACTGGTTTCCCTGTCATATTTCATTGTTCTGGACGGGTTTCCCTGTCATATTTCATTGTTCTGGACGGGTTTCCCTGTCATATATCATTGTTCTGGACGGGTTTCCCTGTCATATATCATTGTTCTGGACGGGTTTCCCTGTCATATATCATTGTTCTGGACGGGTTTCCCTGTCGTATTTCATTGTGGAAGATGGACTGGTGGTGAGTGTGATGGCCTGTTGGTGAGTGTGATGGACTGGTGGTGAAGGTGATGGACTGGTGGTGAAGGTGATGGACTGGTGGTGAGGGTGATGGACTGGTGGTGAGGGTGATGGCCTGTTGGTGAGTGTGATGGACTGGTGGTGAGGGTGATGGACTGGTGGTGAGGGTGATGGACTGGTGGTGAGTGTGATGGACTGTTGGTGAGTGTGATGGACTGGTGGTGAAGGTGATGGACTGGTGGTGAGGGTGATGGACTGGTGGTGAGGGTGATGGACTTGTGGTGATGGTGATAGACTTGTGAAGAGGGTGATAGACTTGTGGTGATGGTGATGGACTGGTGGTGAGGGTGATGGACTGGTGGTGAGGGTGATGGACTGGTGGTGAGGGTGATGGACTTGTGGAGAGGGTGATGGACTTGTGGTGATGGTGATGGACTGGTGGTGAGGGTGATGAACTGGTGGTGAGGGTGATGGACTGGTGGTGAGGGTGATGGACTGGTGGTGAGGGTGATGGACTGGTGGTGAGGGTGATGGACTGGTGGTGAGGGTGATGGACTGGTGGTGAGGATGATGAACTGGTGGTGACGGTGATGGACTGATGGTGAGGGTGATGGACTGGTGGTGAATGTGATGGACTGGTGGTGAGGGAGATGGACTGGTTGTGAGAGTGATGGACTGATGGTGAGAGTGATGGACTGGTGGTGAGTGTGATGGAATGGTGGTGAGAGTGATGGACTAATGGTGAGGGTGATGGACTGGTGGTGAGGGTGATGGACTGGTGGTGAGGGTGATGGACTGGTGGTGAGGGTGATGGACTGGTGGTGAGGGTGATGGACTGGTGGTGAGGGTGATGGACTGGTGGTGAGGGTGATGGACTGGTGGTGAGGGTGATGGACTGGTGGTGAGGGTGATGGACTGGTGGTGAGGGTGATGGACTGGTGGTGAGGGTGATGGACTGGTGGTGAGGGTGATGGACTGGTGGTGATGGTGATGGACTGGTGGAGAGAGTGATTGATGGGTGGTGAATGTGACGAACCTGTGACGATTGTGACGAGCGACTCACGATTGTAATGAAAGACTGACGATTGTAACGAACGACTGACGCTTGCGAAGAACGACTGACGATTGTAATGAACGACTAACGATTGTGATGAACGTCGGACGATTGTGACGAACGACTTGCGATTGTGATGAACGACTGACGATTGTGATGAACGACTGACGATTGTGATGAACGACTGACGATTGTGATGAACGACTGACGATTGTGATGAACGACTGACGATTGTGATGAACGACTGACGATTGTAATGAACGACTGACGATTGTGATGGACGACTGAATATTGTGGTGAGCGACTGGCGCTGGTGATGAACGACTGACGATTGTGATGAACGACTGACGATTGTGATGAACGACTGACGATTGTGATGAACGACTGACGATTGTGATGAACGACTGACGATTGTGATGAACGACTGACGATTGTAATGAACGACTGACGATTGTGATGGACTGGTGGTGAGGGTAATGGACTGGTGGTGAGTGTGATGGACTGGTGGTGATCGTGATGGACTGGTGGTGATGGTGATGGACTGGTGGTGAGTATGATGGACTGTTGGTGAGTGTGATGGACTGGTGGTGAAGATGATGGACTGGTGGTGAGGGTTATGGATTTGTGGTGATGGTGATTGACTTGAGGAGAGGGTGATGGACTTGTGGTGATGGTGATGGACTGGTGGTGAGGGTGATGGACTTGTGGAGAGGGTGATGGACTTGTGGTGATGGTGATGGACTGGTGGTGAGGGTGATGAACTGGTGGTGAGTGTGATGGACTGATGGTGAGGGTGATTGGCTGGTGGTGAGGGTGATGGACTGGTGGTGATTGTGATGGACTGGTGGTGATGGTGATGAACTGGTGGTGATGGTGATGGCCTGGTGGTGAGGATGATGGGCTGATGGTGAAGGTGGCGGACTGATGGTGAGGGTGATGGACAGGTGGTGAGGGAAATGGACTGTTGGTGAGGGAGATGGACTGGTGGTGAGTGTATTGGACTGTTGGTGAGTGTGATGGACTGGTGGTGAAGGTGATGGACTGATGGTGAGGGTGATAGACTGGTGGTGAGGGTGATGGACTGGTGGTGAGGGTGATGGACTGGTGGTGAGGGTGATAGACTGGTGGTGAGGGTGATGGACTGGTGGTGAGGGTGATGGACTGGTGGTGAGGGTGATGGACTGGTGGTGAGGATGACGGACTGGTGGTGAGGGTGATGGACTGGTGGTGAGGGTGAAGGATTGGCGGTGAGTGTGATGGACTGGTGGTGAGAGTGATGGACTGCTGGTGAGGGTAATGGACTGATGTTGTGGGTGATGGACTGGTGGTGAGGGTGATGGACTGGTGGTGAGGGTGATGGACTGGTGGTGAGGGTGATGGACTGATGTTGTGGGTGATGGACTGGTTGTGAGGGTGATGGACTTGTGGTGAGGGTGATGGACTGGTGGTGAGGGTGATGGACTGGTGGTGAGGGTGGTGAACTGGTGGTGAGGGTGATGAACTGGTGGTGAGGGTGATGGACTGCTGGTGAGGGTGAAGGACTGGTGGTGAGGGTGATGGATTGGAGGTGAGAGTGATGGACTGAAAGTGACTGACCTGTGGTGAGGGTGATTGACTGGTGATGAGGGTGATTGCCTGGTGGCGATTGACTGGTGATTGTGATGAACGACTGACGATTGTGACGAACGATTGACGATTGCGATGAACGACTGACGATTTTGATGAATGCCTGACGATTGTGATAAACCACTGACGCTTGTGATAAACGACTGACGATTGTGACGATCGATTGACGATTGCGAAGAACGACTGACGATGTGATGAGCGACTGATGATTGTGATGAACGACTGAAGCTTGTGATGAACGACTGACGATTGTGATGAACGACTGACGATTGTGACGAACGATTGACGATTGTGACGAACGACTGACGATTGTGATGAACGACTGACGATTGTGATGAACGACTGACGATTGTGACGAACGATTGACGACTGTGATGAACTCTTGGCGAGTGTGATGGACTGTTGGTGAGGGTGATGGACTGTTGGTGAGCGTAATGGACTGTTATTGAGGGTGATGGACTGGTGGTGAGGGTGATGGACTGGTGGTGAGGGTGATGGAGTGATGATTTGGGTGATTGACTGGTGGTGAGGGTGATGGACTGGTGGTGAGGGTGATGGATTGGTGGTGAGAGTAATGGGCATGTGGTGAGGGTGAGGGTGAAGGAATGGTGGTGAAGGGTGAAGTTCTTGAGGGCCTCGAAGTTCTTGAAGTTTTTGAAGGTCTCGATGCTTGAAGGTCTCGAAGTTCTTGAAGTTCTCGAAGATCTTGAAGTTCTGAAAGGGAAGATCATTAAGTTATTAATCCCTCACTCAGGTCCATGGCTTCAGGTGACCATCCTTGTCCCCTCGGATATTCACCATTCACCACTTCCCTGAGGTCAGCAACACAAGCATTAGACGGCAACAACACGAGAGGACAACAACACAAGGACCAGACAACAACACAAGGAGAGGACAACACAAGGACCAGACAACAACACAAGGAGAGGACAACAACACAAGGACCAGACAACAACACAAGGAGAGGACAACAACACAAGGACCAGACAACAACACAAGGAGAGGACAACAACACAAGGACCAGACAACTCAAGGACCAGACAACTCAAGGACCAGACAACAACACAAGGAGAGGACAACAACCGAAGGAGAGGACAACAACCGAAGGAGAAGACAACAACTGAAGGAGAGGACAACAACCGAAGGAGAGGACAACAACCGAAGGAGAGGACAACAACCGAAGGAGAGGACAACAACCGAAGGAGAGGACAACAACCGAAGGAGAGGACAACAACACAAGGACCAGACAACAACACAAGGAGAGGACAACAACCGAAGGAGAGGACAACAACACAAGGACCAGACAACAACACAAGGAGAGGACAACAACCGAAGGAGAGGACAACAACCGAAGGAGAGGACAACAACCGAAGGAGAGGACAACAACCAAAGGAGAGGACAACAACCCAAGAGAACAACGAGAACAGTTAGATGCTATTACTGGGGAGGACACGCAGAAATCTGCGCCCAGCAGTAACATCCTCCTGGACAGCCTTGACCCGCAGACTACCTAGACGAGAGACCTCACTCACCCAGTTCGCCCACCAAGCTCTGGCCACTTAGTAACAATTTCGGACTTCTATTTATATTTCATATTGCATCCATATTAATTATTAATTTATTCGATTATTTAGCAGTTTAAGTGTATTTTAAACGTTTTTAGGTGTACAAATTACTGTCCACGAGTAAACCTTCACGTTTTCATGTATTGAAACTGTTATTAATTGTTATCTGTTGTTGTTTTCTCTTGTTATTTATGTCTTGTTTCTCCATGATGCGCTAAGATTCACAAGTACATACTCTCTCTTTCTTCTCTCTCTCCCTCTCTCTACACACACACACACACACACACACACATGATAACGATATACAAAATACTGAGAGGAATTGACAAGGTGGACAAAGACAGGATGTTCCAGAGATTGGACACAGTAACAAGGGGACACAGTTGGAAGCTGAAGAAATACTTCCTAACATCCCTGTGATTCATCTGTGTCTTCAGCTTCCAACTGTGTCCCCTTGTTACTGTGTCCAATGTTGAGGAAGAAAGGGAGGCGGTAATTTCATGCACTGGCCAGGGAGGTATACCATCTTTTAGGAGTGAAGAAAAGCAGAATGTAAGTGTGGTGGAGGTACGTGAGGCATTACGTAGAATGAAAGGGGGTAAAGCAGCTGGAACTGATGGAATCATGACAGAAATGTTAAAAGCAGGGGGGGATATAGTGTTGGAGTGGTTGGTACTTTTATTTAATAAATGTATGAAAAAGGGGAAGGTACCTAGGGATTGGCGGAGAGCATGTATAGTCCCTTTATATAAAGGGAAAGGGGACAAAAAAGATTGTAAAAATTATAGAGGAATAAGTTTATTGAGTATACCAGGAAAAGTATACGGTGGAGTTATAATTGAAAGAATTAGAGGCAAGACAGAATGTAGAATTGCGGATGAGCAAGGAGGCTTCAGAGTGGGTAGAGGATGTGTAGATCAAGTGTTTACATTGAAGCATATATGTGAACAGTATTTAGATAAAGGTAGGGAAGTTTTTATTGCATTTATGGATTTAGAAAAGGCATATGATAGAGTGGATAGAGGAGCAATGTGGCAGATGTTGCAAGTTTATGGAATAGGTGGTAAGTTACTAAATGCTGTAAAGAGCTTTTATGAGGATAGTGAGGCTCAGGTTAGGGTGTGTAGAAGAGAGGGAGAATACTTCCCGGTAAAAGTAGGTCTTAGACAGGGATGTGTAATGTCACCATGGTTGTTTAATATATTTATAGATGGGGTTGTAAAAGAAGTAAATGCTAGGGTGTTCGGGAGAGGGGTGGGATTAAATTATGGGGAATCAAATTCAAAATGGGAATTGACACAGTTACTTTTTGCTGATGATACTGTGCTTATGGGAGATTCTAAAGAAAAATTGCAAAGGTTAGTGGATGAGTTTGAGAATGTGTGTAAAGGTAGAAAGTTGAAAGTGAACATAGAAAAGAGTAAGGTGATGAGGGTATCAAATGATTTAGATAAAGAAAAATGGATATCAAATTGGGGAGGAGGAGTATGGAAGAAGTGAATGTTTTCAGATACTTGGGAGTTGACGTGTCGGCGGATGGATTTATGAAGGATGAGGTTAATCATAGAATTGATGAGGAGAAAAAGGTGAGTGGTGCGTTGAGGTATATGTGGAGTCAAAAAACGTTATCTATGGAGGCAAAGAAGGGAATGTATGAAAGTATAGTAGTACCAACACTCTTATATGGATGTGAAGCTTGGGTGGTAAATGCAGCAGCGAGGAGACGGTTGGAGGCAGTGGAGATGTCCTGTCTAAGGGCAATGTGTGGTGTAAATATTATGCAGAAAATTCGGAGTGTGGAAATTAGGAGAAGGTGTGGAGTTAATAAAAGCATTAGTCAGAGGACAGAAGAGGGGTTGTTGAGGTGGTTTGGTCATTTAGAGAGAATGGATCAAAGTAGAATGACATGGAAAGCATATAAATCTATAGGGGAAGGAAAGAGGGGTAGGGGTCGTCCTCGAAAGGGTTGGAAAGAGGGGGTAAAGGAGGTTTTGTGGGCGAGGGGCTTGGACTTCCAGCAAGCGTGCATGAGCGTGTTAGATAGGAGTGAAAGGAGATGAATAATACTTGGGACCTGACGATCTGTTGGAGTGTGAGCAGGGTAATATTTAGTGAAGGGATTCAGGGAAACCGGTTATTTTCATATAGTCGGACTTGAGTCCTGGAAATGGGAAGTACAATGCCTGCACTTTAAAGGAGGGGTTTGGGATATTGGCAGTTTGGAGGGATATGTTGTGTATCTTTATACGTATATGCTTCTAAACTGTTGTATTCTGAGCACCTCTGCAAAAACAGTGATAATGTGTAAGTGTGGTGAAAGTGTTGAATGATGATGAAAGTATTTTATTTTTGGGGATTTTCTTTCTTTTTTGAGTCACCCTGCCTCGGTGGGAGACGACCGACTTGTTGAAAAAAAAAAAAACATATATATATATATATATACAAACAGGCGCGCATACACCGTGTGCTTGTGTTACAACAATGGTGTGTTTGTTCACCGTGTGTATAGTGTATATATTCTATAGTGTACAGTGCATAGTATGTGCATGGTATGCGCATAGCATGTGAAGTGTATAGCGGTGTGTCGTTGATAGTGGGGGCAGTGCACTGAGCATAGTGGTGTATAGTAACATGTGCACTGAGCATCGTGGTGTATAGTGACTTGTCCTGGGAGGGAGTGAGTGCCCTACTCCGCCTCAGCACACATCTTCCACCGCCCACCACAAGGACTGGACACCCCTCTCCTCCCCCCCCCACCACCACCATGAACCACATGCGGAATGTGCCATGCGCCATTTTCCCTTCAGCTTGGGCTTATCACACAGTGTGAGGTATGGCAGACGATGAAGCCAGCCAGCCACAAAGCAAGGGAAACAATGCACCCAACAATGAAAGAAGAGGCACATGTCAGGTGTGTGGAGAGTTTCGAGCACGCAACAGGGACGGCCGTATTCGTGCACACAATAGGTGTGCGGGATCACATATGCCCCCAGCAGAGAGCAGCCCACAGCCTCCACAGGCAGATGACAATTCCAATGGCAACCTCGTCACTTGCGATAACCTTCTGTTGGCATTCAAATCCACTGCTAGCAGTACACTATCCCACATCCCTAAAGCAGCTCGCCCATATGCAGCAGGGAAATTCACAGACCTTCTTAAGCGGGTGAATGGAGGTTCCACTAACTTAGAAGCCCGAGGCACCATCCAAGCATGGCGCAACCTTCTCTTGTTCGGCAATGTCTGTCTTGCAGTTCCTGAAAGACGAGGCAAACTGCTAACCACGTCAGTTATCAAGGCAGTGCGCAACTACCCAAGAACGGATAACTGTGTCCCCCTGCCCCATCATCGCAGGAATCAAAGAGGCAGACCCAAGAAAAGTCCTACTGAGAACGAGAAAATTTGCGCACAGGTTAGCAAAAAAATTGAGGAAGGTAACACAGTGGGAGCAATAAGAATAATTACAAGTGACGACACTGTAGCCCCCAAGGATGAGACCACGGCCCAAGCACTAAGAGACAAGCATCCAACCAGGGACACCACAGCCATCAACGACAACCCTGAGGAAGACCCTATCACTGAACAATTAATTTTGCCAGAATCGGAAGTCCATAAGGCGATCGTGTCATTTCCAGCAGGATCTGCAGGAGGTTACACTGGAATTCGACCTCAGCACCTCAAAGAGATGGTAAATCCAGTACTCGGTGAATCTGCATCAATTCTTCTCACCGAGTTAACAACTTTCGTCAACAATTGCCTGGCTGGGCGAATCCCAGAAGAAATTAAACCTTTCTTTTTTGGAGCCTCACTATGTGCTTTGAAGAAGAGGGATGGGGGAATCAGACCCATTGCAGTTGGAAACACTCTCCGCCGTCTCGTTGCCAAAGCAGCAGTGAGAAACATTCGCCTAGAAGCTGCCACTTTACTCCAGCCACACCAACTGGGCTTTGGGGTCTCTCAAGGCAGTGAAGCTGCAGCTCATGCGGCAAGGGCCTACATCAGGGACCTACCAGAAGACAAGGCCATAGTCAAACTTGATTTTAGAAATGCCTTTAATATGGTGAGGAGAGATGCTGTTTTGCCAGCTGTTCGGGTTCGGTTCCCCAGTCTTTTTCCCTTCATTTCAGCCGGCTACAGCAAACCCTCAATTCTTTTGTTTGGAGAACATGAAATTCAATCATCAGAGGGTGTTCAGCAGGGTGACCCACTTGCTCCACTTCTCTTCTGCTTGGCAGTAAGAGAACTAACTTCCAGCCTACGCAGTGAGCTCAATATCTGGTACCTGGATGACGGCACTCTGGCAGGTACTGAAGAGTCCCTCGTGGGGGACCTACAACTGGTGAAAACACAGGGAGAAGGCTTGGGACTCATCCTCAATCCCTCTAAGTGTGAAATCATCACAGCGAACCAGGAAATAATCAATGCTGTTCGAAGAATCCTCCCGGAAATCTCAACTACAACTCCGTCCAACAGTACCCTCTTGGGGGCACCGCTGGGTCACCAGGCCATCGATACTGTCCTCAGGGACAAATTGAATGACCTTATGAGAATGGAGGAGAGAATAAGCGATCTTGATGCCCATGATGCTCTGTATCTCCTCACAAGGTGTCTTACTATGCCAAGACTCACTTACTTCTTGAGGTGTGCACCCTCTTTTGACAACCCAACACTTGATGAATATGATGCACACCTGAGATCAACTTTTAAGAAGGCACTGAACCTGTCACTAGAGGATGAGCAATGGGATCAGGCAACCCTCCCAGTGCGACTGGGAGGTATAGGGGTGCGTAAAGCAACGCATGTTGCTTTACCTGCTTTTTTGTCTTCGTGTTTGGCTTCCAGTGCATTAGTCAAGAAGATAGTGCCCGAACGCTTGAGAGACTTGGTAGGAGCTCAAGACCCCAGGTTTACTGAAGCAGCAATTCGGTGGGACACCCTTACAGACTCCACCAGTAGAGCAGCTCCTCCCAAACAGCACAAACAGTCCCACTGGGACAAACCGATCATGGAAAAAATCGCCAACACAATGCTCTCCAATGCTTCAGGAAAGAACAAAGCTCGTCTCCTGGCAGTGAAGGCACCACACTCAGGAGATTTCCTGTTAGCTGTTCCCAATTCCTCCCTGGGCACCCGTCTCGACCCACAGGCCATTCGGATTGGTGTTGCTCTTCGCCTAGCCGCCCCCATCCTCACCGAACCTAGGTGTATTTGCGGCAGGGCGACAGCTGATCAATTCGGACTCCATGGTCTCGTGTGCCACACAGCAGAAGGGAAGTATGCCAGACATGAGGAGATCAATGACATAATAAAGAGAAGCCTCGCCACAGCCCGTTGCCCAGCTCAACGGGAACCCCAAGTACAGAGGTCTGATGGAAGTCAAAAGCGTCCTGATGGAGCCACTATGCTACCCTGGAAGGATGGAAAGCAGATTGCCTGGGACTACACCTGTGCTGCCACATTGGCAGACACCTACTTGCCATACTCTGTAGTGGAAGGGGGTGGAGCTGCCAGCCACAGGGAGACCCAGAAGATCCGAAAATATGAAGACCTTCCCCCTTGCTATAACTTCATTCCAATAGGGTCGGAGACCCTTGGAGCATGGGGCAAGTGTGCTCTAAAGTTCCTCAAAGAGCTGGGTGAAAAGCTCATCATAGAAACCAAGGACCACAGGGCGACCAGCTTCCTCTTTCAGAGACTCAGTGTTGCGATCCAGAGAGGAAATGCCTGCAGCATTCTGGGCAAGCGGCCCACCGCAGGGAAGCTGGACGAAGTATTCGAGATGTAGCTCTGAGTTACCTATGTTGTTTTACTTTGTATCATATTTTTGTGAATGTTTTGTCAATGTATTTTGTCTTTAAATAAAATATATATAAATAATATAGGGGGTGGTAGGAGAAAATTCTCAAACAGCTTCAGGGAGAATCTTGAGTTTTCCCAGAAGCAAGTTTATTCTTTTCTCTGAGGATGAGGGTCCCCATAACAGTTCTAGAGGTGGTACCTCCCTATATTATTATATAATTATATATATATATATATGTATATATATATATATATATATATATATATATATATATATATATATATATATATATATATATACATATATATATACATATAGAAAGGGGTTTAGTTATAGGTAATACATATTTTAAGAAAAAGAGGATAAATAAGTATACACGATATGATGTAGGGCGAAATGACAGTAGTTTGTTGGATTATGTATTGGTAGATAAAAGACTGTTGAGTAGACTTCAGGATGTACATGTTTATAGAGGGGCCACAGATATATCAGATCACTTTCTAGTTGTAGCTACACTGAGAGTAAAAGGTAGATGGGATACAAGGAGAATAGAAGCATCAGGGAAGAGAGAGGTGAAGGTTTATAAACTAAAAGAGGAGGCAGGTAGGGTAAGATATAAACAGCTATTGGAGGATAGATGGGCTAATGAGAGAATAGGCAATGGGGTCGAAGAGGTATGGGGTAGGTTTAAAAATGTAGTGTTAGAGTGTTCAGCAGAAGTTTGAGTTACAGGAAAGTGGGTGCAGGAGGGAAGAGGAGCGATTGGTGGAATGTTGATGTAAAGAGAGTAGTAAGGGAGAAAAAGTTAGCATATGAGAAGTTTTTACAAAGTAGAAGTGATGCAAGGAGGGAAGAGTATATGGAGAAAAAGAGAGAGGTTAAAGAGTGGTGAAGCAATGTAAAAAGAGAGCAAATGAGAGAGTGGGTGAGATGTTATCAACAAATTTTGTTGAAAATAAGAAAAAGTTTTGGAGTGAGATTAACAAGTTAAGAAAGCCTAGAGAACAAATGGATTTGTCAGTTAAAAATAGGAGAGGAGAGTTATTAAATGGAGAGTTAGAGGTATTGGGAAGATGG